>NC_056732.1:1836033122-1836045622 GCF_019279795.1 Protopterus annectens | reverse complement strand
TTTCGAGTCCGCAACTCGAAATTATGCGCATGCGCATTGCGCGCATCTATCGCAACCGCGTTTTTTTTTTTTTTCTAATTACTGCTGCAATATTTTCTTTGCAGCCCGGAGGAGCCAAGAAGGCATCATTGTGATGCCCAGAACCTCCCAGACGTCTATGCGGTTGAGACACAAACCGCATAGACATGGAAGGGGCTCGGACTGCGACGTCCGCAGGCACGTCATGACGTGCTTGCTGGCAAATGCTGCTGATTGGTTTTCGCTCTTTTCCCGGGCTGTATGTGCTGGGAAAAGAGCGCGAATCAGTCAGTCGTTTTTCGGCATTGACTACACCTACACACCTGACCAACTGAGCGAGTTTAGTGACTAAACTAAAACATTTTTTTTTTTCTGTGAACTGAAGTCCTGTGTAAATTAAATTACTTTTAAAGTAGCGAGGGGCAATCCGGACAGGAGCCAGAGGACTAGTCTGTGGTGGACCGTGGATTTATCGTTTGCCAGTGCTTCTCATCAGTGGAATCGACGACAACAGGTAAGTAAGGACTAATAATGGAAGCAATGCATTTTCATGAAAGTTCAGTTGTAGTAAAAAGAATTTTACATATAAAAAAGACTGCTGGAGATATTTCCCATTGCTTTAATTTGCTTGGGCACATTTTTGGGGATATTTTGGCACTGAATAAGCTACTTAGCAATAGCATATCCTTTTTTGAGTATCAGTATTCAGTATATACCATTTCTGCTTACAAATTTAACACTGTTTTCAGGTATTGTGTCATTCAATCAGTGTTAAAGTAAACTAGCAGGTGAATGCCCCATCCTTGCACGTGTTAATAACAGTCACCACCATCTTTATCTTTAGGTCTTACTGGCCGCTTCAAAGAAATGGATCACTGGGCCTTGAAAAACTGAGCATGTCACAACAAAGGAGAAATCAATAACTTTAGCTAAACAAATGTCCAGTGCTGAATAACATTAGTATTTCAATATGAGCTACAAATGTTGATCTAGGTTGTCAAGATTGTCGGATAAAGTTTTAGAATAAATAGATACAGATGATAAGAGCAGAATGGTAATAGTTCATATACAGAAATTAAAAACAAGGAGATTTAATCTTTCAGTGTATAAAGTCAGGAAGATTTATGAATTGAAAGTATTGTCCATAGCTTAATAATTATCATTTATATATACTGTCATTTTAAATAGTTGTAGTTGTATTCAAATTGCACCAAATACACTGTTTTTGGGCATATTGATTGGGCTGATGTTATATTACTGTTGCTTGCTTGCCTAACTGGGGTTTCTTTTCCTACCTGTTTATTTATTTCCCTTCCTAAAAATTCATACTCTGTTATATTTAAACTTTAATATAAATTTTATTCAGCCAAATAACTACCTGCATATAACCTGCCAGTATTATTTGTAACAGAGAATTAAATTTAGAAAGCATGCCGCTAACAGTATAATTAATAAGATCATAAGAATTACAAGGCAAGTGAGCCTCAAGGCCATTTTTATCTTTGTCAGTACCCACTCTTAAGCCTTGCTTCTCATTTCAAGAATGGACAGGCTTGTCATACCAGGGGAGAATTTATGAATATCCATCCATTTGTCCAGCTCTCCTTTAAATGTGGACAGTGTGTCACACTGATCAACTTTGAGAGAGAGATTGTACCAGAGAAGGGGTAGGCACTGGGTGACAAATCTATCTCCTCTCTTACTCTTATTTATTTTCTGTAGTAGATTTAGATCTCTGGCCCCAGTGTTAGCTGGACTGTCTGATTTAGTTTTGAAGTAAAAGAGCTCTTGGACTACTGAACCCCTTATAGCCTCATAAGCAAAATGCAGGTCTCCCCTAAAGAGTCTACAATAAGAAACTGATTAAAGGGATAACGTTTCCAGTCTGTCTTTGTAGCTCAGATCTTTTAGGCGCCTGACATTTTTATTTACACACTTATGTGTTATGCATAGTAAGACACATTCCAATGTAGATATTGTACTCAATAAGGGTTCTAATCAAAGGGGAGTAGAAGGTGAGGACTTCTTTTGACCTGGAATAAATACTTTTGCTATGAGTTGTGCAGGATAAAAGATTTTCTAGCCACCATTATAATGTAATGGTCAAATGTCAGTGAGCTGTCCAGCCCCTTGCCCAGATCTGTCATGACCTTTTCATTCTGACACTGTGTGTTTCCTATGCTATAAGATGGTGCTAGGGGTGCCTACTATGTTTTACTACAATGTTGCACTTTTGGCATTGAGCTTGAGACCATTTTTCCTACTCCAGCTATTGACAAGTTCAAGCTCGATCTAGAGTGCACAATGGGGGACTTGATGATGACTCCTACCTTACAGCCGACAGTGAACTTTGTTAACCAGACATCCTCATTTGTTAAGTGGAGATCTGAGAAGTAGATCCCAATCAGCAAACATGCGGCACAGAGCCCTGTGGAGCTCCATTGGTCATATTCATGCTCTCAGAGGATGCACCTGCTATTCTTACTGTGTGGATCCACTCTCTAAGCCAGATGGTTATCCACCTAACTAGATATGGGTCCGTTTGGAGCTCCTTCAGCTTGCTTATTTCATTTACAAGTGGTATGGTATCTAATGCCTTATCAGATTAGATTCCTTAGTTGCGCACTGATGTGTACGGCATATTTTTATTGGTGTATTTGTGTGCTTGTCTGGTTCCCCTTTTGTCTGTTTCTCTATGTTGAGTGAGGAGGCTGCTTCAGATGGACCCTTTTCAGTCATGATGCAGATTTGTTCACAAGTGTGATAGTTAGTGGTTTAAAATGTTGTTGTGTACACTCGTGTGAAAACTATTCTTTACTGTCCACTAGAATTGCTGAATCATTGAAAAGTGTATTCCCTGTGTGCAGAAAAAACAGGATTTTAGAAGTTTCATATCCAGTTCAGTGTATGTTTGATTATCTGAACAGTTTGATTATTCAAACTACCCTAGGTCCCAGTTAGCTTGGATAATTGACTCTCTATTGTAGTTCCCCTGATATCAGACAAAGCATGTTTGACTAGTAGCTTGAACCCCTTTGGAGTTGGAATGGGGGGTAGAATGGTGAAGCTCCCTTTACCAGGATGGCGACTGTGAGGAATACATTGGGGTCAAACAATTGATTTCCCATTGTGCCTGTTGTGCTGAAGTGTTATGTATTGCAGTTACCAGTACAAAGTGCAAATGCATTTAGTTTATTGACTAATCTTGTGTTACACCTGTTCTTGTTATTACATTTACTTGCTTGGGTAATAAGTGTTTCATTTGATGCTTATA
Source organism: Protopterus annectens (assembly GCF_019279795.1). Classification (NCBI taxonomy): domain Eukaryota; kingdom Metazoa; phylum Chordata; order Ceratodontiformes; family Protopteridae; genus Protopterus; species Protopterus annectens. The sequence goes on along the minus strand of NC_056732.1, from coordinate 1,836,042,330 downwards.
GTTATGTTGGCGTGGTCGCTTGGGTGAATGTTTATGATTTTGGTGTTGTATTGTACTTTATGTTATTGAAGGAAAGGGCAAACTTTTCATTTTGGTGCTTAGGGATACCTCAGCATTTTTCTGAAGAGGTCACTTGGGTGAATGTTTCATTTTGGTGCTTGTATGTTATTGAAGGGTCACATGGGCAAATGTTTAATTTTAGTGCTTTTGTATATTGTAATTGGACATTTTACTGAAGGGTCTTTTTCTTTTAGGGAAATGTTTCATTTCAGTGCTTGTGTATACCTGGACATAGTAATAGGTTCATAGGTTTATACTAGGCTATCTGCCCTAAGGCATTTATAAGCCTAGCCCAAATTTTTGTGGCTTACGCCACCCTTATATGAAAGAATACTGTGCCCATTAGTTTGTTGTGCCTCTGTCCAGCAGTGACACAGATATGATTCCTGGGGTAAACCTACGATCTCCCATCCACAGGTCTAGATTTCTCTTGAACAGAGTCAGCGAGATGCTCTGCCTCACATGGACCGGGATTTTATTCCACAGCATAGGGAGTCTCTGAGTGATAAATCTATCCCTCCAGCACGTCCTATTTATATCCGTGCTAAGGTTTAAGTCGCTTGCTCTAGTGGTTTTGGTGGATTTGGATTTTTTGAGGTGGAGCATGTCCATTAATTCCGGGTTGGACATGGCCTTGAATGTCAGGCACATGTCACCTCTGAGCAGACGGTATGCGACTGAATAGAGCTGGAGTTTTGATTTTGCTTGTAATTGGACATTTTACTGAAGGGGTCTTTTTTCTTTTAGGGAAATGTTTCATTTCAGTGCTTGTGTATACCTGGACATAGTAATGAAGATTTTGCGGGAATTTGTGTATCAGGGAAGTGCTTGTGCTTACATGGTCAGACTGCTGAAGTGAAAACTGTGCAAAATAATTTATTGTGTCATTTTAGTGCTTGTGCATACAGAGTACAAACTAATGAAGGGTTACTTGGGGAAATTATTCATTACTGTTAGTATTTGTGAAGTGTTTAATTTTGGTGCTTGTGTATACCTGGACATAGTAATGAAGATTTTGCTTGGGGAAATTCATTCGTGTATCAGGGAAGTGCTTGTGCATACATGGTCAGACAGCTGAAGTGAAAACTGTGCAAAATAATTTATTGTGTCATTTCAGTGCTTGTGCATACACAATTCAATACACAATACAAACTAATGAATGGGTTACTGTGGAAAATTATTCATTACTGTGTCAGTGTTTGGGAAATGTTTCATTTTGGTGCTTGTGTATACCTGGACATAGTAATGAAGATTTTGCTTGGGGAAATTCATTCATGTATCGGGGAAGTGCTTGTGCATACATGGTCAGACAGCTGAAGTGCCCACTGGGCAAAATAATTTGTGTCATTTCAGTGCTTGTGCATACACAATACAATACACAATACAAACTAATGAATGGGTTACTGTGGAAAATTATTCATTACTGTGTCAGTGTTTGGGAAATGTTTCATTTTGGTGCTTGTGTATACCTGGACATAGTAATGAAGATTTTGCTTGGGGAAATTCATTCATGTATCGGGGAAGTGCTTGTGCATACATGGTCAGACAGCTGAAGTGCCCACTGGGCAAAATAATTTGTGTCATTTCAGTGCTTGTGCATACACAATACAATACACAATACAAACTAATGAATGGGTTACTGTGGAAAATTATTCATTACTGTGTCAGTGTTTGGGAAATGTTTCATTTTGGTGCTTGTGTATACCTGGATATGTGTAACGTGTGTGTGTGTATGTATGTGTATATATATATATATATATATATATATATATATATATATATATATATATGTGTGTGTATTTTTATTTTGAAAGTATTTTAAGCTAATGTCTTGGTTGGAAATGAACAAATTTTAATGATTGACTAATACAATGGATTAATACACTCCAGTGAATCATACTGGCTTCAGGCTACACCTGGCAAAACAATACTGTCTGAGGTAGTTAAACATTCATTTGGCCCTCCCCCAAGACCCACTTCAGATTGCACCAACTTTACAGAAAGGATGCAGATTAATTATATAGTGTGGAGAATCTTAACTTAAGAGCAGAATAACCCTTATTAGATTCTGGAAGATCAGAAGGCTAGGAATTCTATTCCCTCCCCAAAAATAGCAGCACAAAGTAAATGGCTTTAAGTTATAAAATTATTTCACACTCTTAAATGAAGTTGGAGACCGAGTGTCTACAGGCTGAATAGATTGGTAGTTACAACATGCAGAAAATGCTGACTTTTATGGGTTTATGGCAGTCCAGGTGTTTACCCTGCCCTGAGGATTAATGTTTCATGTGTTTGTTTTAGTGTACTTGTGATCATATTCAGTGGTTAACTTGGCAACAGCAAGCAGTCCAGTGACACATTTATCTAAGTTAGCTGATGTGCTTCCCTCTTAAACTTGCACTGCAATGTTATAGTTTTCTTTGTTGTACTCTTAACATTTTCCCAGAACAAGACGTCTGAGTGTAAATAATTATTTTTAAGGGGTGGGTTATTAGCACTTCTACTACTGCACTTCTATATTGTCTGAGAGTAGCTATAATTATAAGACAATGAAAAACATAACAACATTTTCAATTAGGGTAGAATGCTTGCATTAGAATAATCTAAATAAGCAGGCAGTTTGTATGTGTGTGGTGGTGGGGGGGTCAAGGAATTTTTGTTAAACCATGTTTTATTGTAGAAAGTCTGGAAAGTAAAATTAAATGTGTACTTGGCTGATGCACACAAGCTGTGATAGTGAGTCTGTCAGCAAAATTAAAGTATGCAATGCAGTCGTTAGTATTTGTACTTTAATCCTGACCAGTAAAAAGCAGCTACTTCATTAGGTAATGGGAAGGGGGGGGGGTGTTTGTGAATTCATTGAGGTGACTGCCCTTGTTTACTGTTAGTTATGGCTTTGCAAGATGACTGTTTGGGTAAAGTCTGCTGTTGGGCAAACCTGTAACTACCATTTCTGTGCAATGGACTAAATTAATGCAGCCATTTGCAGTTCATTACTGTTTGCTTTCAGATTTCAGAGGTTTTGAGCCAGGTACTTTTGGTAGGCTGTTGGGATGGGGACTCATGTCGCCAGTGTTGGAATGAAATAACCATTTAGTGTTGTAATTCTGGCTTTGCAAAACTGTGAGGGAGTAAGCAATATGCATACAGGCTGTGGGACTACAGTCTCTGTGCAGCAGATATGTTAATGCCTGAAGGATCAATGCAGAAAGTATAGTGGAGGCAATGGAATGACTGCCCCTTTTAGTCCTGCAAAGACAATGTAAGCTGTGACAGTGTGTGCATCAGAAATGCATTAATAGTCTTTAATCCTGGCAAGGCCAAGCCAGATAGTTGGTAGATCATGGCTGTGGCACTGTCAATGAAATGAGTGCTGTTTCTGAAGCTGTAAATCATTACATGTATACAACAGTGGCACTTAAATAATTTCTGCAATATCTTCATTTCAGAGTTGCAACAACTCAACTACAACCAGAATGAGTGAACAGAGTGAGCAGAGTGTTACAGTGGCCTATCTGAAATCTATTAATTTTAAAGAGTTGACTCTTAATGAGAAGTTAAGAATCAAGAGGACTGGAAGACCCACACCTGATCTGAAGATAGAGTCTGCAGGTACAAGTAGGTCAAGAACATACACACGCAGCTTCAACAGGTCAGTGTATGACAAACACACCTGGATCTGTGGTTGTGAGGAAACAAACAGCTTGTACTGCTTCCCATGTTTGTTATTTGGTGGAGAGGAAGCCTGGACATCAAAGGGTATGGATGACCTGAAGAGACTGGAAGAAAAGTCCAGAAGGCATGAACAGTCTGCTAAACATCTAGACAATGAAATGAGTCTAGCAGTGTTGGGAACTGCGGATATCCGGTCTCAGTTAAGTAGTGGATACCAGTTATCAGTAGAAAGACACAACAAGAGAGTGGCTGACAACCGTCATGTTCTGTCTATTTTAATAGAATGCATGAAGACGTGTGGTGCACAAGAACTAGCTTTCAGAGGTCATGATGAGTCTGAAGAGTCAAGGAATCCAGGAAACTTCCGGGCAATAGTAGAATTAGTCAGCCAGTTTGATAAGAAGTTGTTAGACCACATGACAGCTTCAACTGTTTTCAAAGGAACATCAAAACTATTCAGAATGAACTCCTGGACTGCATGCTGACAGTATGCAGAGAAGAAATAAAAAAAGAGATTCGTACTGCAAAATTTATAGCAGTAATTGCAGATGAAACCACTGATTTTGCTGCAACGTGGCAGATAGCTATTGTGTTCCGTTACATTGTCAATGGACAGGTGGTGGAACGTTTTGGGGATACTTTACACCACTTGGACAGACAGCACAACATATTGCTGTTGTGATAGAACAACAGTTGAAGGAAGTAGGGAGACCAGCATGAAAAGTGATTGCTCAGAGTTATGATGGTGCATCGGTTATGAGTGGTATTCAGCATGGGGTCCAGGCCATCATAAGAGAAAAGTTTAAATATGCCTACTATGTACACTGCTATGCCCACCAACTTAATCTGGTAATGCAAAGAGCCGCACAACAGAATACTGAGGCAAGGATATTTTTTGTAACACTTGGTGGAATTCCAGCCTTTTTCAGTCGTTCAGCTCAAAGACAAGCTGCTCTGGATAATATAGTATCACGACGCATGCCAAGAGTGTCAGGAACACGGTGGAATTTTAACATCCGTACTGTAAATGCAGTGTACGAGAACTTGGAGTCGCTGGAAGAGTGCTTTGATTATTTGAGCAGGAATCCTACATCTGGTGCAGCAACAGTACTGGAAGCAAATGGGCTACTGCAATCAATTGAAGATGACCAATTTAAATTTTGGCTTGCTGTCTTCCATTGTATAATGCCCCATGTTGATGTTCTGTACAGGCAACTTCAGTGTCGTACCACAGATGCAACTGCTGTTGAAAAGGATGTTCGTACATTTTTGGATGCAATTGACATTGTCAGATCGGGTATCGATGGTATTGCAGAACAGTACCTACATACAGAGAACATCCGGTCAAAACGTAGACGAGGGCCATCAGCTTCCCGACCACTGCATGAGACCTTGTCAATTGCTGCAAAGGAAGTGTGTGATGTCATAAGGTTCCAGGCAACATCACGATTTCAACAAACCGGCCATCTTCAAGCTTCTCAGTTACTTCTGCCTGGAAAGTTTTCAACATACATGAGAGAGTTTCCAGAAAATCTGTTCACAGGAACAATGGACAGCTATCCATTCCTGATGAGGGACAACTTAGAACAGAACTTGGAGTGGTGTATCAACGTGAAGACTTTAAAGCAGCTGGCAGTGCAGTCAAGATGTTAAAATTCTTGTTGGACAACTCCTTAACCCATGTGTTTTCACAGACTTACGTGTTGTTAATTATAGCCACCACACCAATGTCAACTGCTGAGGCAGAAAGGTGTTTCTCAACACTGAAAAGGATTAAAACATTTCTTCGTTCTACAATGGGGCAAGACAGATTAAATGCTTTGGCTATGCTTTCCATAGGAAAGGAGTTAATGCAGAGTATACCCAACTTCAACCAGAGGGTTATTGATTATTTTGCACAAAATAAAGAGAGACGAATGGACTTCATCTACAAGTAATGGAAACGGAACACCATACAGGAAACGGAACACCATACAGAAGAACACAAGAGGCACTTATTTGGTACTATACTAGTGCTACAAGCACTTGTGTAACCCAGCCACTGGGGATGCACAAGCCAGTGCATTTCTTTGTGCCGGTCCCAAGCCGGATAAATGGGGAGGGTTATATCAGGAAGCCTGGGAATCACCACATATAACCTCCTGACAAAATTGTGGGGCAATACAGATTTTGTTACAGGATTGGTCGAGGCCCAAAATAAAGAGAGACGAATGGACTTCATCTATAAGTAATGGAACGAACACCATACAGGAAACGGAACACCATACAGGAAACGGAACAGGAAACGGAACACCATACAGAAGAACACAAGAGGCACTTATTTGGTACTATACTAGTGCTACAAGCACTTGTGTAACCCAGCCACTGGGGATGCACAAGCCAGTGCATTTCTTTGTGCCGGTCCCAAGCCCGGATAAATGGGAGGGTTATATCAGGAAGCCTGGGCATCACCACATATAACCTCCTGACAAAATTGTGGGGCAATACAGATTTTGTTACAGGATTGGTCGAGCCCCAAGTTAACAATCACCACCACCAGTACTACTATTTACCAAAAGGGTGCTGGCAGAAATTAGGGAGGTACTGTTGGCTCTAGAAGAGGGGAAGGCAGAAATTGGGGAGGCTACTGTTGGCTCTAGAAGAAGGGAAGGCATGCCCAAGGTAGTGTGATTTGGACATGTGCTGATGAGGGATGCTACTAGGTATATGCTACTAGGAATATTGAGAGAAGGTTGCTAAGGATGGAGCTACCAGTGAAGAAAAAAGGAAGGACTTGTAATTAGATTTATGGATGTGGTACAGGAAGTGATGTGGTGACAGAGCAAGATGCAGAGGACAGGAACCAATGGAAACAGATCTGATGTGGCAAACCCCTAACTGGAACAACTGAAAGACTGCAAGCACCTATTTGGAACCAGCTGGGGTCATGTGAATATTATTTGCTTTGGGAAACTTAAAACTGTCCTTTGAGCCTCCATGAAAAAGGGGTGGGAGAAATCAGTATGACCTGATGTGTTCCAGACCACAGCTTCTAAGGTGCACGACAGCTTCTCCTCAGGTGCAGAAACTGAGTATGAACTACTGTTTGCAGTATACCGCAGAGGTAAGTCTTCAAACCAATGTGTGTGTATGTAATGTGTGCTGTGTAGACTATTCAGCATGTGCCATACTGACTGAGCATTTATTTCATGTAAATAAGTATGTGAAGCATTGATCCCATTGCACCATAGCCACCCCGTCTTGTTGGCCACACCCCGTCTTGTTGGCCACACCCCATCTTGTTGGCCACACCCCGTCTTGTTGGCCACACCCATCCAGCTGTCTCCTGCAGCCCCCCTATGATTTGAAGTCACCAGCCGCCACTGGTTATAAGTAACATGTTATAATATATAGTGCATCTCTGGGAGCTTTAAAGAGGTTGGATAGTGGGTAGGGGAAAGGCATTAGAATATGTCAGCCAGGTGCTAGGCAGCTACAAGTAAAGTGTGGTAATATATAGTGCATCTGTGGGAGTTTTAAAGAGGAGGTTGGATTGTGGGTAGGGAAAGGAGTTAGAATATTTTGGCCAGGTGCTAGGCAGTTACAAGTAATGTGTGGTAATATATAGTGCATCTCTGGGAGTTTTAAAGAGGTTGGATAGTGGGTAGGGCAAAGGAGTTAGAATATGTTAGCCAGGTACTAGGCAGTTACAAGTAATGTGTGGTAATATATAGTGCATCTGTGGGAGTTTTTAAAAGGAGGTTGGATAGTAGGTAGTTTAAAGGAGTTAGAATATGTCAGTCAGGTGCTAGGCAGTTAAAAGTAACGTGTGATAATATATAGTGCACCTGTGGGAGTTTTAAAGAAGTTGGATAGTGGGTACGGGAAACAAGTTAGAATATGTCAGCCAGGTAATAGGCAGTAACAAGTAACGTGTGATAATATATAGTGCATCTGTGGGAGCTTTAAAGAGGTTGGATAGTGGGTAGGGGAAAGGAGTTAGAATATGTCAGCCAGGTGCTAGGCAGTTACAAGTAACGTGTGATAATATATAGTGCATCTCAGGGAGTTTTTAAAGAGGTTGGATAGTGGGTAGGGGAAAGGAGTTAGAATACGTCAGCCAGGTGTTAGGCAGTTACAAGTAACGTGATGATATATTGTGTATCTGTGGGAGTTTTAAAGAGGAGGTTGGATAGTGGGTAGGGGAAAGGAGTTAGAATATGTCAGTCAGGTGCTAGGCAGTTACAAGTAACATATGATAATATACAGTGCATCTGTGGGAGTTTGAAGAGGAGGTTGGATAATGGGTAGGTGAAAGGAGTTAGAATATGTCAGTCAGGTGCTAGGCAGTTACAAGTAACATATGATAATATACAGTGCATCTGTGGGAGTTTGAAGAGGAGGTTGGATAATGGGTAGGGGAAAGGAGTTAGAATATGTCAGCTGGGTGCTAGGCAGTTACAAGTAACGTGTGAGAATACATAGTGCATCTGTGGGAGTATTAAAGAGGTTTGATTATGGGTAGGGGAAAGGAGTTAGAATATGTCAGCTGGGTGCTAGGCAGTTACAAGTAACATGTGATAATATATAGTGCCTCTTTGGGAGTTTTAAAGAGGAGGTTGGATAGTGTGTAGGGGAGAAGAGTTAGAATATATCAGCCAGGTGCTAGGCAGTTACAAGTAACGTGAGATAATATATAGTGCACATGTGGGAGTTTTAAAAAGGAGGTTAGATAGTAGGTAGGGGAACGGAGATAGAATATGTCAGTCAGGTGCTAGGCAGTTACAAGTAATGTGTGATAATACATAGTGCATCTGTGGGAGTTTTAAAGAGGATGGATAGTGGGTAGGGAAAGGAGTTAGAATATGTCAGCTGGGTGCTAGGCAGTTACAAGTAACGTGTGATAACACATAGTGCATCAGTGGCAATTTTAAAGAGGTTTGATTATGGGTAGGGGAAAGGAGTTAGAATATGTCAGCTAGGTGTTAGGCAGTTACATGTCACATGTGATAATATATAGTGCCTCTTTGGGAGTTTTAAAGAGGAGGTTGGATAGTGTGTAGGGGAAATGAGTTAGAATTTGTCAGCTAAGCGCTAGTCAGTTACAAGTAATGTGTGATAATATATAGTGCACCTGTGGGAGTTTTAAAGCGGAGGTTGGTTAGTGGGTAGGTGAAAAGAGTTAGAATGTGTCAGCCAGATGCTAGGCAGTTACAAGTAACATGTGATAATATATAGTGCATCAGTGCGAGCTTTAAAGTGGTTGGATAGTGGTTTGGGGAAAGGAGTTAGAATATTTCGGCCAGGTGCTAGGCAGTTACAAATAACGTGTGGTAATATGGTTCTACCTGACATAGTCGAAACCACACAACACCGACAACCACATCACCGACACCACATATTCGACAGTCCATAAACACGAAACCACACATAACCGACAACGAAATAACCGACGGTACACAAACACGAAACCCCATACACTGCACACACCACA
>NC_056732.1:1835894607-1836011276 GCF_019279795.1 Protopterus annectens | reverse complement strand
ACCTTGATGTCATTGGTGTGCTCATAAATTCTCTCCTCAGTGCCCTCTCGGTTTGCCTACATAGAAGGAGGTGCATTTAGTACAAGTGGCTAAGTAAACTAACATCCTACTACGGCAATTGCCTTTACAAAAGGATACCTTACTATTAAGACCATTCTTGAGTGTTATGTCCTCAGCCTGATTAATGTATGTACATTGTCGACAACTCCCACACTTAGTTGTTCCTTTCTTTATGTTTTTGTCAAATATAATTCTATCTCTCTCAAATAATCTTTTAAAATTCATGCTAGTCTTATAGGTCAGTAATGGCTTATTTCCAACAATTTCATATATTTCTTTGTTGGTCTTCATAATGGACCAATTTTCTTCTAAAATTTTAGTAAAACAATCTGAAAACTCATTATATTCTGTAATACATGCCCTCGAAAAATCTTTTGTGTTGTGACTTTGATGTTCTTTATATGTTAATTTTTGTCCTAACAGGGGCTTGTATTTGTTACCCCACCCTGTATATACTTCATCCAAAATTTCACCAACTAATTCTCTAGGATATCCTCTTTCTAAAAATTTTTCCATCAGAAATATAAACTCGTTCAATAAATCCTTACGTTCTGAGGTCATTCTTGCAATTCTAACAGCCTGTCCCTTAATAACACTTTTCTTTTGATGAAACGGGTGTAGGCTGTTAAAATGAAGGTAACTATTACACCAGGTACTTTTTCGAAAAATATTCGACTTGAAACCTTTTACTTTTTTACTTAGAGTAATATCCAAGTAATTAATACTTTGATCTTGTACTTCATGGGTAAATAACAAAAAATTGGTGGTTTCATTAATATACTTCATGAATTCCTCCAATTCATTTTCATCATCGTCTTCCCAAACAAGGAAGATATCGTCCAAGAACCTAAGATAGATTTTGATATTTTTCTTAAATATACTAGGAAAGATGTATTTCTCCTCCCAACCAAGGAGGACAAGATTTGCATATATGGGGGCATATATGAGAATATTATAGACAAGTGATGGGGGTAGCTATGGGGGCAGCCTGTGCCCCCATATATGCAAATCTTGTCCTCCTTGGTTGGGAGGAGAAATACATCTTTCCTAGTATATTTAAGAAAAATATCAAAATCTATCTTAGGTTCTTGGACGATATCTTCCTTGTTTGGGAAGACGATGATGAAAATGAATTGGAGGAATTCATGAAGTATATTAATGAAACCACCAATTTTTTGTTATTTACCCATGAAGTACAAGATCAAAGTATTAATTACTTGGATATTACTCTAAGTAAAAAAGTAAAAGGTTTCAAGTCGAATATTTTCAAAAGTACCTGGTGTAATAGTTACCTTCATTTTAACAGCCTACACCTGTTTCATCAAAAGAAAAGTGTTATTAAGGGACAGGCTGTTAGAATTGCAAGAATGACCTCAGAACGTAAGGATTTATTGAACGAGTTTATATTTCTGATGGAAAAATTTTTAGAAAGAGGATATCCTAGAGAATTAGTTGGTGAAATTTTGGATGAAGTATACAGGGTGGGGTAACAAATACAAGCCCCTGTTAGGACAAAAATTAACATATAAAGAACATCAAAGTCACAACACAAAAGATTTTTCGAGGGCATGTATTACAGAATATAATGAGTTTTCAGATTGTTTTACTAAAATTTTGAAGAAAATTGGTCCATTATGAAGACCAACAAAGAAATATATGAAATTGTTGGAAATAAGCCATTACTGACCTATAAGACTGGCATGAATTTTAAAGATTATTTGAGAGAGATAGAATTATATTTGACAAAACATAAAGAAAGGTACAACTAAGTGTGGGAGTTGTCGACAATGTACATACATTAATCAGGCTGAAGACATAACACTCAAGAATGGTCTTAATAGTAAGGGCATTTGTAAAGGCAATTGTGAGTAGGATGTTAGTTTACTTAGCCACTTGTACTAAATGCACCTCCTTCTATGTAGGCAAAACCGAGGGCACTGAGGGAGAGAATTTATGAGCACACCAATGACATCAAGGTGAAAAAAGAGACCAGTGCCCTCTATAAACATTCTGTAAATTGTGCAGGTTTTACAGATTTCAAGTTTGCTATTTTAGAATTAATGAAAACTGACACTAGGGGAGGTGATTTTAAGAACAACCTACTACTGAGAGAGATCAAGTGGCAGTTGAGACTGAAATCAAATTATTTCCCTGGTCTCAACGAATATATTAATATAAAGGCGATACTAATTGATAAAGCTGCCTCAGTTTGATCCTGTTCTAATATTAATATAACATTATTTATTTGGACCATGAATGATTGTTTTTATTAATAAATTTTAGATATTTATCTATTTATTATATTTTTTAACTAACATTTTTATGACAACATGGATATTTTATATTGTGAATTTCAAGAGTACAACTCACTACACACACTACACTAATATACAAGTGTCCTATTTATAATAGTTATAAATTCACTTTTCTCATCTTATCCTTTTTTACATATTCATATGGTCTTCTATTTATATGTTTATTCATCTATTAGTCCTGCCAAGTATACCTAAAAATATTCATTATGTACAAGTTTTATTATATATAAGTTACATTACTTAAGTTTATTTTTGAGATATAATAACCCATATTGTAGTTTGAAACGATATAATTATAATAAGAAATATATTTAAATGTTTAACTAATCAAAATATATTAGTACATATTAACAATATACAAATTATAAAACATACAATATATGTAATGACAGCATTAGTAGTTTTAAGTATTTATATGCACAGTAGCACTTTTGACAGTGGAATAAAGAGTAGAAACACACCAATGGGTTAAATTCAGTTTGGATAACCTAACTATTTATATTCACTGTTATATTAACAGGTTCATGGAATGATTGATTTGATTGTTGTAATTGATTAATTTGTTAATTATTGAATAATTACTGCAGTATTAGAATAGTATAAAAATGTGAGGCACTGTTTATTAATTATTCTGATGAAGTCTGCTTAGGGCAGATGAAAGCGCTCAATTTGGTGGATTTTAAGCTACGTTAAAGACTATCTGTTTGTTTGAACGGAGCTTCGTATTTGTTCTTGGTTGCAGTTTGGCTTTTTCTACATTTGTGTAGGTAGAATATGTCAGCCAGTTACTAGGCAGTTACAAGTAACGTGTTGTGATTATATATAGTGCATCTGTTGGAGTTTTAAAGAGGAGGTTGGATATTGGGTAGGGCAAAGGAGTTAGAATGTGTCAGCCAGGTGCTAGGCAGTTACAAGTAAACTGTGGTAATATATAGTGCATCTTTGGGAGTTTTAAAGAGGAGGTTGGATAGTGGGTATGGGAAAGGAGTTAGAATATTTCAGCCAGGTGCTAGGCAGTTACAAGTAACGTGTGGTAATATATAGTAAATCTGTGGGAGTTTTAAAGAGGTTGGATAGTGGGTAGGGGAAAGGAGTTAGAATATGTCAGCCAGGTGCTAGGTAGTTACAAGTAACGTATGTTAATGTATAGTGCATCTGTGAGAGTTTTAAAGAGGTTGGATAGTGGGAGGGGAAAGGAGTTAGAATATGTTAGCCAGGTACTAGGCAGTTACAAGTAATGTGTGATAATATATAGTGCACCTGTGGGAGTTTTAAAGAGCTGGTTAGATAGTGGGTAGGTAAAAGGAGTTAGAATATGTCAGCCAGGTGTAGGCAGTTACAAGTAACGTGTGATAATGTATAGTGCATCAGGGGGAGTTTTAAAGAGGAAGTTGGATAGTGGGTAAGGTTAAAGGAGTTAGAATATGTCAGCCAGGTACTAGGCAGTTACAAGTAACGTGTGATTTTATATAGTGCATCTGTTGGAGATTTAAAGAGGAGGTTGGATATTGGGTAGGGCAAAGGAGTTAGAATGTGTCAGCCAGGTGCTAGGCAGTTACAAGTAAAGTGTGGTAATATATAGTGCATCTGTCGGAGTTTTAAAGAGGAGGTTGGATAGTGGGTAAGGTTAAAGGAGTTAGAATATGTCAGCCAGGTACTAGGCAGTTACAAGTAAACTGTGGTAATATATAGTGCATCTGTGGGAGTTTTAAAGAGGAGGTTGGATAGTGGGTATGGGAAAGGAGTTAGAATATTTCAGCCAGGTGCTAGGCAGTTACAAGTAACGTGTGGTAATATATAGTAAATCTGTGGGAGTTTTAAAGAGGTTGGATAGTGGGTAGGGTAAAGGAGTTAGAATATGTCAGCCAGGTGCTAGGCAGTTACAAGTAATGTGTGATAATATATAGTGCATTTGCGGAAGTTTTAAAGGGGAGGTTGGATAGTGTGTAGGGGAAAGGAGTTAGAATGTGTCAGCTAGGTACCAGACAGTTACAAGTAACGTGTGATAATATATAGTGCATCTCTGGGAGTTTTAAAGAGGAGGTTGGATAGTTGGTAGGGGAAAGGAGATAGAATATGTTAGCCAGGTTCTTGGCAGTTACAAGTAACGTGTGATAATGTATAGTGCATTTGTTGGAGTTTTAAAGAGGTTGGATAGTGAGTAGGGTAAAGGATTTAGAATATGTCAGCCAGGTGCTAGGCAGTTACCAGTGACATGTGATATTATATAGTGCATCTGTGGGAGTTTTAAAGAGGTTGGATAGTGGGTAGGGGAAAGGAGTTAGAATATGTCAGCCAGGTGCTAGGCAGTTTCAAGTAACCAGTGATAATATATAGTGCATCTGTGGGAGTTTTAAAGAGGAGGTTGGATAGTGGGTAGGGGAAAGGAGTTAGAATATATCAGCCAGGTGCTAGGCAGTTGTATGTCCAGGAGTTGTTTAGGTGGGAAATAACCTGTTTTTTTTTAGATGGTTTTGCTGGGTTGTACCCTGATTTGTAGTGGTAGGGAGTTCCAAGTCTTGGCAATGTTGTTAGAATACAGGGAGTCATCAGAGCTGTAATGGCTTTTGGAGATTGCTATTAGTGCCTTGTTAGTGTATCTAAGTTCCTTGTTATTGGAGCAGAGGGTGATCGGGTCTTGTAAAGCTGGAGTTTTGTCAAGTTTGTACAGTATTTCATGAGCTAGAAGTAGTTGGTTTAGAGCTAAGGTGTTAGGGAGTTCAAGCCAGGAAAGCTGTTTAAGGGCCTGACAGTAGTGGGTGCGGCAGGAGGAGTTTGTGGTGAATTTTGCTATTTTGAGGTAGCATACTGATAGCTTGCGTGAATCGCTCTTCTTTAGATTAATTAGGACTGGAGAAGCGTAAAGTAAGTTAAGGAGAACATGGGTAAGAGCTAGGATAATGTTAGTGTTGCTGGTTACAAAGTTTTTCATCTGTAAAGAGTACGTAGTTTTTTGTTGATTTTGGTTATTGTATGAACTATGTGTTTATCAAACTTCATATTATTGTCAATAATGACCCCTAGTAATTTAGTTTGTGCGATGGGTGAGATAGGGGTGTTATCTGATGCAGAAATAGAGAATGGGGAGTAGGTACTACTGCTTTGGAAGGATGGCAGAGCATAAGTTGGATCTTTTTAGGATTTAGTATTATCTGGGAGTTTGATAGCCAGGTTTCAATGTAAGGGCTTCTTGGGCCTTGATGTAAAGTTGTTGGAGGGTGGGGCAGAGCAGATTAAGGTGGAGTCGTCAGCGTATTGGACCAGGTTTGGTAGAGGGGTGGCATTGTGAAGATTATTTGTAAATATAGTGAAAAGTAGGGGTCCTAGGATTGATCCTTGGGGTACTCCTAGTTTTACAGAAAGTAGTGGGAAAGGGAGTTTTTCCACTGAGCAGCTTTTGGCATTGGGAGAGGTAACCTTGAAACCATAATAGAATGGGGGTAGTTAGTTTTAATTCTGAGAGTGATGTTAAAAGTTTTATATGGGAAACTGTATCAAATGCCTTTGATAAGTCAAGGAAAACTGCAGACACTAGTTGACTGTTGCTGCATTGCATATGTACTAGGATACTAAAATGGATGAGTGCAGTGGTGGTACTATGGCTGGAGTGGAATCCATGTTGAGTTTCGGCAAGAAGATTGTTGGAGAGGAGATGTGTTAGGATCTGGGTGTGGATACATTGTCCAGTATTTTAGCCAGTGGGGAAAGTATAACTATAGGTCGGTAGCTTGTTAGGTCAGTGGAGGTGCCCCCTTTGTGTATTGGTATAATGCACAAGATCTTCCAGAGAAGTGGCACCTTTTGTTCTAAGATTGAGCTGTTAATTATTATGGAGTTTGGGTAGGAAATAGCTTTGGTGGCTATTTGTAGGAATTTGGGAGGTAGTTTGTCTACTGCTAGGATGGAGGGTTTAAGTTTGATTACATGTCTATAGATGGTGTAAGTTGGTACAGGTTGAAGGGTGAGGGAGTTGGTGTTATTTGATGGGTTATATAGTATAGTGGGGTTGAGAAGGGTGGGTCTGTTGACAGCTTTAAGTATAGAGCTGGTAAAGAACTCATTGAATTGGGTGGCTATGTTTATAGAGGTGGTGTCTATGTTTGGATGAGGAGTTGGTGATCTACCTGGTTGGAGAATATTGTTTATAGTGGCCCAGAACTTTTGTGGGTTGGTATTGTGCTTAGTTTGAATTTCACTATAGTATTTTTGTTTGTCTAGTCTGATTTTTTTATAGTGTTTCTCAGTTGTAAGAATGTTTGCCTATTAGAAGTAGTTTTGTTTTTGCACCAAGTGTCCCACGCTTTGTCTCATAAGTTGCCTAGTGCTCTTGGTAATCCATGGGACATAGATGGTTTTAGTGTGGATCTGTTTAGGTGGGGCAAGACAGTTGAGAAGGCCTAAGAAGATAGTGTTGAAATACTCAACTGCTTCATCTAAAGGAAGTGTTAAAAGAGAGGACCAGTTAGAGTGTTTAAGGGCTGTATTAAGGTTGTTAGCCCTGAAGTTTTTAGTGTATCTGATATGTTTAAGAGAGCTAGCTCTAGTGAGTTTAGTTTGGTCTCTGATGAAGAAGGTTGAGAGGTGGTTGCTTAGAGTGTCGGGTAGTGTAGCGAAGTTATGAGTGGAAGATGGGCGATTGGTGAGAATCCAGTCTAATACTGATTATTTTCTTTCAGGTTCTGTCTACCCCAGTAGGGGGTTGTATAAGCTGTGAGAAGTCATAAAGGTTAATATGATTTGAGGGGTGGGTGAGTTAAGTGAGGTCCAGTCAATATTGAAGTCGCCTAGTATAATCGTTTCGTGGAGGAGGGTTTCTGATGTCCAGTGGAGAAGAGATTCTAGGGTTTTGATGTTATCTCCTGGAAGGATATATGATCCTAAGATATTTAGCTGTTTTTTGTGTATTTAGTTTATGTTAAATAGTTCAACATTGATGTTGTTCAGATATAGGAGAGCGACTCTGCCTTCTCTTTTAGCTGTATGGTCTTTTCATAGTATGCTATAACCAGGGGGAAGTATTTCCTCATTTTTATTGTGTGGTTTGAGCCATGTTTCTGTGAGGAAGATGATGTCAGGTAAGTATAATGCTATGGTTGCATGGAGCTCTGTGGTTTTGTTAAGGATGTTCTTATGTTATTATTTATTATTAGATTATCGGATGTTTTCTTAAGTAGGCTTGTATTGGTTCTAGGCTGATTTTTGTGATTTGTTGGATTTGTTATTGGACCGGGGTTGGGGATGATATCGCCACTGCATAGCAGGTGAGAGGCAATGTTTATTATGGTTTGTAGGTACATGGAGAAGGCTAAGTCCTATTGTATAGTTACGCTAGATTTGCTTTGATAATGGAGGAGTTTGTAGGGGTGTAGGTCATAGGTGGTGTGGTTAAAGAGTGAAGGTGAGATAACTAAGGGGTAGTTAGTGAACATTGGAGGTAAGGTTGAGGTGGGTTGACTTATGTTGGGGATTGTAATGTTGTTGAAATAGGGTGAGGTTAGATGGGCTGTGATGGTGAGTACTAGTGTTAGAATTATTTGATGGGAGTACATGTTTGGCTTGTTAGAAGTTGTAGGGGTGTATGGAGATAACCCTGTGGAATGTGTAGGGGCCCTGATAGTGTATTGGTAAGATGAACTGTAGCAACTTTGTGAGTTGGGAGGTACTATATGTAGAGTGTGTAATATAAAAACAAAGGAGGGGAGGAGGAGATTGTTTGCATGATTGGCTGAGGGATGGAAGTGGAGTGTTAGTGTGGTATGGCTAGGTATAAAAGAAATGAGCTAGGGCATGCATGAGAATGGGTGTAGGGTAAGGGAGTGCAGCGGGCAGAGCCCTACCTAGTAGGTAAGAGCTGAAAAAAGTATCAGGAGTCTGACTAAGTAATGAAGGTAAGCGGCATTGTACCAGTTACCGTGTTTCCACTATTTATTCACTGTGAATGGAAAAATAACTGCTGTGAAAGGACTTGGGTGAATTTTACAGTAGACAGAAATATTGAAGAATTTAAATATCTGTAGATCACTGTCCTCCTTACAGGATGAGCTGCTTATCTGGGCTAAGATTCAGCTGTTTGCTGGTGTTCTGCTGCCACCTAGTGCTAGTTAGTTACAACGGCAGGGGATGGAAGGAGGAGGAAGACCTTGCAAGTGTGCATGCTATGCCAATGTAATAAAATTAAGTAAAAGCACTAACAACTAGATGCAGCAATTAGTTATCAGGGAATATACCTACATAAGAATATTTCAGAGAGTAAAAGTCCTAGTAGTGAGTCCTTTTGCCTTCAGTTGTTTGCAGGATAATTTTCAGAAATTGTTCACTTGGGAGTGTGGGGGGGGGGGGCACCCACGAGTGAAACAGAGCTAGAGCTGTATGAAAAAGGAGACAAAAAGAGATGTAATGTAACAAAGTCTTCTTGTGGGTAGGCAGCAGCAAAAAAATTATATGAGCAAAGTATTGGTTGGGGAAGCTGTGGGTGCATGTGTGTGGAGAATGTGGGAGCTAATATATATTATATTATACTATACTATTATGAGGTATGGTACATGCCAGGTAAGTGAGCACAACATTAATTCTCACTTGCATCTATACTATTATGAGGTATGGTACATGCCAGGTAAGTGAGCACAACATTAATTCTCACTTGCATCTATACTATTATGAGGTATGGTACATGGCAGGTAAGTAAGCAGAACATTAATCCTCACTTGCGATGCATTAATAACATTCCTGGGCTACATTCACTTCCTTTATGCTGTATATAGCTGTGCGACAGCTTTAAACAGTGGGAAATAAGAGGGAAGATAAACATACCAGATAATAGTAGTGGAATTAGTAGTTTAGTACAAGCACTACCTAGAGGGTAACAACAAAGGTTCAGACAGTCTATTCACTAAATACCAGTAGCCACAGTGGGAAATGCTGAATAGTTCACAGAGTTAGCATTGCCCTAGTAAATGCAATATACGTTGAAATTACATCATAGTTTTAGCAAGAATGGGAGGGTGTTCATGTAACATGTATGTGTCCCAATGATTGACTAGAAGTTCTAAAAAAAGTTACAATAATTCAGTAAATACACTCTACATGTGTGTAAATACATTCAGCACAATGCTCACATTAAGAGGCAAAGGTTAAAGCAGTGCACAGTAAAATTGTGGCAATAACACAGAGGCAGTACTTTCAAACAAAAAAACTAGCAAATATATAAACCAAAAATACCTGCATGCTATGCTAAATACATTCAGCACAATGCTCACATTAAGAGGCAAAGATTAAAGCAGTGCACAGTAAAATTGTGGCAATAACACAGAGGCAGTACTTTCAAACAAAAAGCTAAGCAAATACATAAACCAAAAATACCTGCATGCATGCACAGTTCTCGGGTGGACCTGGTGGGGAGAGGCAGTAGAAGCAGCAGACATTTGACTATTTTAAAAATGGCGCCACAGTTTAGATGTATCTAATGTAGCCTTCCAGAGTAAGGGGTGTGGGGGAGAGGCAAGATATCCTGTGAGGGGATGGTAGTGACACCTGATATAAATCCCTACCTAGGAGGTAACAGCTGAAAAAAAGTATCAGGAGTCTGACTAAGTAATGAAGGTAAGTAGCATTGTGCCTTAATCGCAGGGATCATGCCAGTTACTGTCTCGACCATATGAGTTTCGATCATCTGACATAGATATATATATATAGATGAAGCACCATCAAAAATCCAAGCTTCTTGGCCCTCCTATTCCAATACAGAAAAAATGGTACCTCAAATACTCAGTTAAAGGAACTAAACCATCAATTAGTAAATAAGATATGTTGGCATGATGTATCTGCCACCAAAATTCCACTCCATGTCAAGCAGAGTAGCAGATGGGCAGTGTCAAATTTTCTCCCAGTCTAGCTTGTCTTGCCCTCCTTGAGGCTGTGGGGGAGGGGGCAACATCTAAAGGGATGACCTTTTTTGGAGGAAAACAGGATTTCCCTTTAGATCAATCTGGATGGAGACTTTCAGAGAGACTGGCCAACAAACAATCAGGAAGATTAGAGAATCCAAATAGAATGAAGAGAGGGAACAACCAGAAGAAGAGGACCACCAACAACAGTTCATACAAGAGGCAGTAAGCAGACAACTTGGGACATTTAAAGAAGGTACTGTTACTATTACGTATTTTCGTAACTTTAACATTTACAACTTTTCTGGTGTTGAGATAAACCCAGACCATCATAAATTCGTTTTGAAAGGATTTACTTTGATTCTCTCTGGACATGTGAATATTGAGCACACACTTTTAGACCTCAAACTATTCAGCAGGAAACTGAATTTTCATTTGTTATACAGCAATGAGATGGGTATAGATATTTCTACCATGGATTTGTAAAGGAATAGTGTAGCAATCCCCCCATCCCATGATCAATTTGTTCAAAAAAATCATGTGAATGGGAGATCAGAAATTTACTGGCTAAACAGAAGAAATGTAGATATTTCAACTTCACCAAACAAGAAAGAGATGTTTTGGAGACAATCACTTTTAACAAAAATATAAGATGTATGAAGCCAGACAAGATTGGCGGTTTGTTATCATGGATTACATTGGTAGAATGACTTCCCTATTTAGTGATGATTCGGTTAACTGGACTGTGTCAGCAAATGAAATAAACATGGCCTATAGGGCAATAATTATTCAGGTGGATGAGTGGTTACTGTTTGACAACATTTCTTTACCATTATGTGCATTTTTGAAAGTCCAGTGGCCCATTATTCTGAAGGTTTTTTGTAATTTCTAAAATACAGTATTCTATTGAAAACCCACCACTTCGCCCATTGTTGCTGCTAAGAGGTCTTTTACTGAACTGTTGGCCAAATACATAGACTGCAAACTCAAGCTGTTGGTTCTGAATTTTTCATACATACTTCAAGATTCATGGGAACTACTTGACAAACTTCAGAGTGTATCTAGTCAGGAAGTCAATTTTTTGTCACTTTGGATATTAAAAATCTATACACAGTAATTTCCCATGAATCGGGGTTAGAGTAGCTCGGTGAAGTTACTGGAAGATCTGACAAGCTCTCAGAATGAAATGATGCTTGGACTAGAATTTATGGAAATCATATTAAGTAACAACTTTTTTCTATTTGATGGAGAATATTATAAGCAATTCAGTGGAGTGACTATGGGGACCACATATACCCCCATATTTGCCAATGTGGTACTACTGTACTGGGAAATTGAGAACGTTTTCAAACTCGATCTATTTTGCCATTGTATTTCCTGCTACCTCTTTTTGGATGACATTCTTATCTTGTGGTCAGTTAGTAAAGAATGATCTGAAAGTGTTTTTTCTGATCTGCAGGTTTCCTCATCCTTTTTAGAACTTACATCATTTTTGGATGCAAACCAAATACATTATTTGGATATTATGATCTCCAAGAGTGCAGATGGTACTTTTAACACTAATATTTATTTTAAACCAACATTTTGCGGTACCTTTCTGCACTTTCAAAGCAACCATCCTTTACATCAGAAAAATGGTGTTGTTAAAAGTCAATTTATTTGTTTCCCTCAGCTGACTTCTGATGATAACATCTGTATTAACAACCTTAACACTCTTAAGATGATGTTTCTGGCGAAAGGATATCCCAATACAACAACTGACTCTCTTTACCAATTAATTCTACAAGAAAGAAATGGTAAATATGCCCCTATCGTTAGGAAAGGTGTTGAGGTGCATTGTGAAAATATCAATAATATTAACACAGCAGCCATCAGTAGAGAGTTTGGCTTAGTTGATGAACTCTTACCTAATAATGGAGAATGTCAGGTTTGATTCCCAGCACCAGATGCTTCTTCCAGTTCTTTTTTAACATCTAATCTTCATGATTCACTGGATGTTTTAGATATTTGTAGCATAATTTCTAAAAACTGGTTTATACTTCACTGTGATGAGAACTAAAAATCTCTTTTTTGGTGATGGAACAACATTTACTTACAAGAACTGTCAGAATTTGAACAACATTCTTGAAAGACATCTTAGGGGGTTGTAAAATGGCTCGTTAATAACTCATAAGTATGGGCACACTGATGCAATGCCTTTATATCGAGACTGATTTCAACACTGTAAGTTCTGAAAAAGTTTCAAGGTAGATCGTTAAAGGCAGGTACAATTGTATGATGGACAAAGGTATGTACATGGCTAGATGTTTTCAATGTCAAGCATTCTATATTGAAAAAAATAACTTTAATAAAAGAATGTATCAGCACGTACACAGCATTTCCAAGAATGATAATAGGAATGTCTTGGCTAAACACACCTCTCACTGTCACAACTTCTTCATGTTTAAGTTTTGTATTTTGGAGAAAATTGATGCAGAAGCTTTCTTTTGGGACTGGAAAAATCAATTACTACATCATGAAATGCTTTACTAATCGTGTATGGATGATATGAACTTCCCAGGACTAAATGGCACCATTTCACTTACCAGTGAATTGAAACTTAGAGCATCAAAACTTTAAATAATTGTATGCTATATATTTTCTAAGCTGTTATCAAGTTCCTGTTTTTTTTTTTTTTTTTTGCATTTGTTTATTCTTCCTGTAAGATGTCTACCATTAGATGAAAGTAGCAATACTATATTCTGATTGGCAGGAACTTATGATTGGTTCTCTGTTATACTTTATTAGCATTTTCCATCTGACTGGTGTTTATGCTCTATGATTCCATTTGTTTGTTCACCCTGTGAGAGGTTTACCATTGAATGAATGTAGCAATTCTGTATTCTGACTGGCAGGAAGTTATGATAGGGTCTTCATTCATATTTTATTAGCATTTGTCCATCTGATTGGTGTTTATTTTGCCAAACTGATTGGTCCTATTACAGGCTGGTTTGTCAATATATGTATTTTAAAGGTCTTTCCTTCAGTTTTGTTCATAGTTCTGATAATGTCTTATCGACGAAAGTGCTTAACCATGTGTGTCTTTTAATATGGATTTTTTATTAAACTTCCATTTTTTTGAGTAATAACTGGTCATTCTGTTAATATTTTTTTCATGTATAACATTACATGTTACATGTTTTCTTTTCCTATAACAACTGTAATATAGCATAGTATTACATAAACTGCTCAATTCCTGCCTTCCCTTAAACCTCACTCCTCCTCCTGAACATTATTTTGTGTGTATTATTCCCATAAATTCCATGTATGTCTATATAATTTGCTACCTGCCTTTTCTAAAGACCCTATTTCCAGTTCTTTTACCTATTTTACAATATTCAGTACTTCAAATACCATCTTCTAATAATATTTTTTTTTTTGGCTACCAATAGAATTAAACTCAATAAGGCCTTACTATGATCAGGCAATGCAGATCCTGTGTCTCAACCCAAAATAATCACATCCTTAGGTATAGGCATTTGCTCCCCCAATATTTATGACAGAGTATTCTGCATGAAATTTTTAAAATCTTCCAAGTCATTACACTCCCAAAAATATGTTCTCAGTTCCCCGTTACACCTCTAACATTTGTTATCTACCTAAGGAAATTTTTTTTGAAGTCTACTTGGGATATAGAAACGGATCTACATCAGAAGACTGACAAACCAAAATACTGAAAATTCAAAAGACTGAACACATTTTTAATGCAGGGGGCAAGACCTCTTGCACCCCTCATGTTGGGTGGGGCTGCACCTCCACACCATCTGCTAAATACATATACCAACTCCAAGATCACACAACAGTGGAGATGGAGCAAATCCCATCATTCAGTATTTTGAATTTTCAGTCTTATGGGATTCAGTCTTTTGGTTGTCAGTCTTCTGAAGTAGGCCTATAGAAACACCCATGCAAACACTTCCAAGAAAGAATCTTAAATCTTCTGGATTTTGTTGCATACTTGGGCACTATACATATGCCCTCCTATTGTTCCCTTGTAAATTGTCTTTCTAGTCTCTCTTTCCAGTGTTTTCTAACCTTTTCTGATTGATTTTTATAGTTATCACTCAAAATTTTATACACCCTACTAATTATCCCCTTTTATAACAGCAGCTTCTGTTCTAGATTCAACTAAAAACTCTATCAGAACAGTTCTTTTACTTAGGACTCCTCTGTCTATTTCTCTTTGTCTATATACTCTGATATAAATCCCTGGTAGAGAAGGCAGTCTCTGACCTGCAGTCCAAACTTCTGATTGGCCTCATCCCACTCTAATTATTTGCTTCTAGTGCTTCAGTTGATTTGTAAATTTTCTCCAGGAAATGCTAGGCCCCTCTTGACTATTTTCTGTACTCCTACTTGCAGTCATCCCTATTGACAAAATCTCTTTTCTCCATTCCTATGTTGGCTTAGTTCTTAGAAGACTTTCTGCAACTTTATGAATCTCGCATTCTGTATGGCTGTTATTATTTTCCTTAAGAAAAATCCAGAATTCCACCCTCCCTGTATTTCTTTCTTTCTTTATTTATTAACATTTGTTGATGAAGAAAGTCCACTGGGTCACTGACCCATTTTCAGTGGAGGCCCGTGGAAAAAAGTTCCATAGTAACACATTGAAAAATAGACATTTACAATGAAAAAAAATGTTTGAGTACATTTGGAATCAAAAACAAAACAAGATTACTGTATACAATAGGTCCGTCCAACAGAGCTTAAGTCTTGGCCTAAGTGAAGTCCAAATCTTAGTTACAAATATATACAGCGATTCATAAACAGTTTAGTACAAAGAACAATTTTAAATCTTGACATTGCAATATACAAGATTATGCTACATTATAAAGGAGGGTTTAGCTGTGGTGACAAAGGTATGCTTTGCAGAAAACGTCAAGCAGTAAAGAGCAGAAGTAGCTAAATAAGGCATTTATCAATTGACGTATAGGATTAAATTGTGATGGGACAGCTTAAGGTGGCCTGATTGTTGTACAGAGGCAGAAGTTTTTTTTGATAATATATTTTTAGTGCTGATTTAAAGGTTTTTGAACATTCTGTTAGAGTTATGTGGGAGGGTAAGGAATTCCAAAGTTTAGCAATACTATGGGAGTACAAACATTGTCACATTGTCCAGCTCTTTTGTTAGGTTTGTTAACTTTTAATAGCTGTTTATTAGATGATCTAAATGTCGGAGTAGGAGTGTAATTTTGCAGGATTGGGTGGAGTACTGAGCAGTAGTGAGGTTTAAAAATTAGTTTCTGAGCTAGTGTTAAGTGGGTATGGAAGAGATAGCTGGAGAACTCAAGCCAGTTCAATTCTGTAATTGCTTCACAGTGGTGTGACCGGTTGGCCTTCCTGAGGCAAATTTACCTAGTTTATAATAGCAGGATTGCAGTTTATTACTGAGGGATGAATGCAGGTTTGTAAAGATGGCACTTCCATATAGAAGGGAGGAGTAGGGTACTTGCTAGTTTTGTTTTGGTATGCTTATCAAGGTAGAGTTTATGCCTATACAGTTTTCCTAATTTAAAGTGTGCTTTTTTTATATTGTTGTGAATATGTGGCTCAAATGTGAGTTTGTCATCTATTATCATGCCTAGTACTTTAGCTGCTTTAAATATTTCAATTTCAGTCATATCTTTAGAGAAAATTTAAAAGTTTATATTTGGTGGTTTTGTAGAGAATAAGAGAAGTTTTGTTTTTTTGGGGGTTTAACAGCAGTTCAGAATTATTTAGTTAGGTTTCTATAGAAGTGAAAGCATTTTGAGTAGCTGTGAGAAGGTCAGTGAAATTGTTGGCGGCGGATATTATTGTCAAATCGTCAGCGTATTGAATAAGGTTTCCTAGTTGGGAAGGTTTGTGAAGGTCATTGATGAAAAAATTAAAGAGCAGCAGCCCTAGAATGGAACCCTGAGGGACTCCTATGCTATTTTCCTGATAATCAGATTATACATTCTGCCATCTTACTGATTGTTCCCTATAGCTGAGGTAGGAGGAAAACCAGTTAAGAGATTTGGGGGAGTTTTGATAAGTGGTTTAGTATGTGACACTGCGGTCGAAAGCCTTTGACAGGTCCAATAAGGTCACTGAAGTAGGGAGACCAACAACTAGGGCTTTGTTGAAAGTATTAGTGAATGAGAGCAGGGCTGTAGTGGTGCTCTGTCCTGGACGGGTGGGAGAGAGAAGTTCATTGTCCAAGAGGTATTTGAATAATTGAGTCTGTACACATTTTTCTAATATTTTTGATAGCGGAGAAAGTATCCAGATAGGGTGATAGTCGGAGAGGTCATGGGAATTTCCACCTTTGCGTAGTGGGGTAATAATATTTCTTGAACTCCTGCCCTGCTTCATGACCATCAGTCTTTCCACTTTGAATTATAACCTTCTGCTTGTGTTACATATATGAGCCTTAACTATGTAGCTATAAAATATCCCTTCAAATTAGGTGTTTCTAAACCACCTTGTTCTCTTGGAAAGATCATCTTATCCCATTTCACCCTTGCTCTCATCCCCTGTAGATAAATTCTTTCAACTCTTCATTAATTACTGTTCATAATTTCTCCTTTGGTTAATAAAAAATATGCCTGACCTGTATATAAAGCTAAATGGACTAAAAACATTTTCACTGCTTTTATCTTAATATCCATATCCATAAACAAGAGCTTCCAGTTTCTCAGTTTTTGTATTGTCTTTTGTTTAGTCCAGGACTTTTGTTATATCAGCTAAGGATATGTGGGAAAAGTCTTTTTAATCCATACTCCTAAATCCCTCCTCTTAGTTTTGTAGATGTCATTCTATTTTGAGATATTTGCATAATTATAAATGTAATGCATATTTCCATATTTAATGGAGAAATAAATGTAAATATCTGCCAAAAGTACAAGTTAGACATTAGCTACCAATGCAATAATCCAGTATTATGTATGCTTTCATTTGATACTATGAAGTACCATGTAAACATCTTCTAGTTCTTGTTATTAAAATAATAATTATTAACATATAGCATATATTAATAATACGTCCATAAAGTAACACACATTTTCTCTGGTATTAAATATCTTTTGTGTCTGCAGAGCCATTCATGGCCTCTGTGTTGACTGGACATGTAAAATGCTTATCCACATTATATCCAGGTGGACAATGCCCACAATATAAAAAGAAATGTGATATTTATACACGTATGTATATTTTGTTACCACACAACAAAACGTCTCTGCATATTGGTAGTAGGGAGACAGCAGATATCAATAACAATATTTGAATCAGTATGTAAACTTTCATTTGTTAACATGAAGTCCTATATGTAATCTATCAGTGTCAAGCTAGTACCAGAAACAGAAATAGACCTATATTTGTAATTTAATATTGAAAGAAATACCACTATATTTGGGTCAGCAAACATTCGTGACCTGTATGCTGAGCTGTCCTGAGAAATGTTGCTCCAACGTGCTATTTTGTTGGATACTCCAGACACAGTTTGCATAAATATAATGTGTGCATGTTTGTGTATATTTTTGTTAAAGAAGTACAAACATCTGCAAAGCTGTGGTACTTAAGACTTCAGTTATCACTGAGAATTCTTCCAGAACTACATAAGCTATCATTTGATACTGTGAAGAACTGTAAATTCCTTCTTGGTAAAGTTATTACCTGAAATATTAATCTGGCATATATTCATAACCTAACATAAAAATAAAACAATGGGCTTTTTCTCCTTTACTAACAACCCCTTTTGATTCAGAAGCCATTCCTGTCCCATGTGCTGACCTGGATGGTGAAATGCTATTCCACAGTACTATTCTGTGGATATTACCTGGTGGATTTACATAAATATTTTATTTATGCATATTTTATTGCTAAAAGTTACAAATAAGCATGACGTGGTGGTAGTCAGAAATGAGGAATTAATGGTACATTTTCAAACATTATATAAACTGTCCTTTAGTAACATAATTATGAATGACAAAAACTTCTTGTTTATCAAGATATTAGCAGAAGTATTAATGTGGAATAAATCCATATTTTGGTATGAAATCACACATGTGCGCGCGCGCGCACACACACACACACACACACACACCCACACACACACACACACACACACACATGCAAGGCATTAAATAGCTGTATTCCTACCCTAATATATATCCTCCTAGATTTTATGAATATATATTTCTCCGTTTATGTCTACACCTTCACTGTTGTCTTCCCCATAACCATGTAAAATCTCCATCCAACCTTTTTCTCTTGTGTCATGCTTCATTTATTTTAACACCTTTCATTACCTTCAGGGTCATATCTGTATCGAGCCACCTGCTAAACTAGGCCCTATTTCCTCCTTCCCAATTCCCTACAATATAACTAACCCCCCCCCCCCCACACACACACACACTATAACCATTCGAGTTCAGAACTTTCCTTCATGACCGTGCTCCATCTCTAAACACGCAATTTTGTGAATTATTTGACCAAACTCTTACACTGTCTTCTACTATTAAGTAACCTTCTCACACAACTTTAGTGTGGAGATAAAGTTTGAAAGTGAAATGTTTATCATTATTTAGTTGCTGAAAATCTCAGCAATTTCTTCCATAGCCACAAAGTTAAAAAACAAACCAAAAATATGGGGCAAAATCAGGGATAGTTCTTAGAGACATGTCCACCACCTTCGGCCAGGAAAAATTGATCGAAAACACAAAAATCCTCTATGAAAAAAAATACCAGTAAGTAAGTGGTACTGTCGCACATACCAAACTGTCTTTCTTAAAGTAGTCTTGCCATGGTTCTTAGTTTCAATGACTGCTTCCTCATCACCGCATCATCTGATTGGTCAGGTGTTTAGGTGACATTATAGGCAAGTGCAGCTCTGGGAGGTAATGCCAGAAACAGCCTTTCGAACTCCACTAGCAAGAAGAAAAAAGGAGTCAAGGAAGCAAAGGAAAATAAATTAAAACGACATAAGTTAGTACAATAAAATTAAAAATAATCATCTGCATATCGTGGAAATATTCATGCTGCAGATCTATCATCTTTCTTCAGAATCCATTTTACAGGCACGAAGGATCAGTGTGGTAGCAATAAGAGAACAATGCAAATATTTACTGTTTTCATATGATTTTTTTCTATGGCACATAATAGTTTTTAAGGAATGTAGTTAAAGATGCATAATGAGGGAATTTTCTGAATTGTGTATCTGTAACTGCTTCTGAAAGATTTGTGTGCTTGTTGTTTGTCAACAGCATGCATAATACCTGTAGTCGCTGTAGGAAGCCTAATGTAATTATGTGCTTTACAGGTTCATAGGTGTGTACTACGCCAATGGCCCTGCAGCCTTTACAAGCCTAGCCCATAGAAGAGCCCTGGCATCATGCCGCCGTTAGTTCCCAGTGCCTCTATCAAGTAGAGCCACTGGAGTGATCGCCGGGGTGCACTTTCTATTTCCCATCCACTCATCAAGATTTCTCTTGAAAAGGGCCAGTGAGGTGCTCTGTTTAACATGTATGTATGGGAAGTCTATTCCAGAGCATGGGCAGTCTCTGGGTTATGAACCTGTCCCTGATGTTCGTTGATTGTGGTAATGAGAGTAAGTTGGCTGTCTTGGTACTTGAACCGTGAATGCGAGCAACCGCTACACTACCTTGGCTTAGGCATGATTATGGGAAGCCCAGAATGGTTGCTATAGACGCAAATGAGTTATTTGTGTAGTTGAGAAACCATTTGTCCTGTAAAGGAATAGAAGGTGAAAGAGGGTTGGAACTCAGAGCTATATGGAGGAGTCTACAAGAAACTCAGTACAGAGAGAGAGGGCTGCCAATTTGGCCTAATAACTAAGATTTTTGAGGCCATTGATCTTTACTGTTATGAATCACTGAGGTTTCTCAAGCTGAGCGATTTGCCAAAAGGAGCATTATATTTAATAATGGGTCTCATGAGAAAGATGTAAAGGGAAATTAATTTTTTTTTGGATCTGGTGGAGAAGCTTTGGAAATTAAATGAACCAGAGAGAAGGTTATCTGAATTATTATGGAGACATGATGATCAAACAAAAAGGAATTATCGACAAGAGTGCATAGATCCCTTATGACAGTATCTAATTGGAGGGGTGTATAACCTATATGGTAAATGGAAGGGCCGCAGTGGTGCAGCGGTCAGCTTTGCTGCCTCACAGCAAGAGGTTCTCCTGTTCAATTCTCAGCTGGAGCACCTTCTGTGTGGAGATACATGTCATCCCTGCGGTCAAGTGACACTAAAGACATGCAGGTAGGTGTGAGCATGAATGGGTGTGCCTTCGTTGAAGGTTGGGGTCAGGCTGGCAACTTGGCACCGTAAAAATCCACTGCCAATCATGAGGACCGGAGTTCTGCTGTGGTGACTCCTAGCCGGGAAAAGCCAAAAGACTTTTTTATAACCTATATGGTAAATTAAAGTGTTTTGTTAACCCAAATGAACTATGCTACATTGTTTCATATTTATTTTGAGTCCATTCTCCATGTACCAGTTGTTAACATGATCTAACCCATGTTAGAGCATTTACGAGTCAGTTGAACATCGATTAATATCCAATTTATAGTCATCTGCAAACTTAAATAACCACAGGCCAAGAGTGTTGGGCTGGGAGTCTGAGAAATAGATGTCAAATAGGAAAGGGCCCAAAAATGAAGTCTGTGGTATGCCACTGGTAACTTTTTTTCTTTCAAAAGTGACACCAGTGGCTCGAACCACATTGGTTCTGTCAGACATCCAGTTAGTATCTATCACATAAGGTTGGTAGTTAATTTTGTTTTAGCAGCTATTTTAAGTTTATACTCAGATGTGGGATTTCTTGTGGTTCCTTTAAGCTCTTTACTATTTTACTTAAATGTGCTGTTAAGGTAGGAAATCTCTTAAGAGAATTCAGCAATTTCTTAATTTGTTATATAATTAAATGCAGTTATTTACAGGGAATATGCCACCAGTTTTAAAGGGAAAGGAACCATTTTATGGTCTTATTTAACAAGGCAGGATGATACATATGGAGCTGTGCAAGAAATAGCCATATTTGTGAGGACTAGATCAAGGATATTGGGGCCCCTAGTAGGATGGATAACTATTTGTAAAAGAAATTTAGCATTTATAATGTTAAGAAATAACTGGATGTCTCAACCATTGGCAGTGTAGGTCAGCCAGTTTACTGATGGATAGTTAAAGTCCTCAAAAGATGTTGGGTTTAATGGAGATAAAGATAGCTATCATATTCATAAGGGGATGTAGAGGGTGTTTTATGGTAGCCATGAAGCAGTAATCAGTCTTATGTATGGTGACTTGGATATCTAGGAGTTCAAATGTGAGGTCCATCTGAATCTGAAATGAAGTTATGATATCCTTGACAAACACTGCTATGCCCCCACAGTTGCCCATAGGTCTGAAGACTTGATAGGCACTTTACCGAAGAAAAGAAGAAGCATTTCCATTGCTCTGAAACCACATTTATGTGACTATATGTAATGTATTCAAGTTGCAGGCAATATCAGGTTTGGCATTCTTTTGAGACTTTGGGCATTTAGTAAAGCCACATTAATGTGTTTCAAATTAGAATTGACTAAGTTGGAACAAAACCATTAACCAGAATGTGAAGGCCTTGAAAGGAGAGGTGCAGAGCAGGAAACATTGTCAGCCATCTCATCCCAAACTGTCACATGATGTGTCCCCCTAGAATGACACCCACTGCATGGCCATTCATTGAAGCTAATT
The DNA here is from genome assembly GCF_019279795.1 of Protopterus annectens. NCBI lineage: Eukaryota > Metazoa > Chordata > Ceratodontiformes > Protopteridae > Protopterus > Protopterus annectens. Next base: position 1,835,989,261 of record NC_056732.1, on the reverse strand, counting down.
ATCTTTCTTTGAGTTTCAGCAAATACCACTCAAGACCAGTGTCTTTCCTGCCTCAGAGAAATGCATAGCAAGCCTTATCATATCCTTCTCCATGTCCCTGTAGATGGAATGACCACTAGCAGGTCTTAATCATATCTGTCAGGATGGAGAGATCTAAGAACTATTTTATTATTTATTTATTTATTTTACATTTGTTAACCGGGATGGTCCGACTGGATACATGTCCTTTTTCAGCGGAGGCCCGGGGAGAAAAGCTCCAACAGAGTTACATTGATAATTAGGTACAGTAAATGAGCTGAAAGAACTTAACAAAAACATAGGCTATTTACATACAAGTACAAGACTGCCATTACTATTTCTGAGATTACTACAAATGTAACATTAATAACATATAAGCAAGGACGGTAGGCAGTATAATGACATAGAGTTAGACAGGATACATATTTCTTTATCACAGTATACAAAGTACTTATCATCTTAGCTAGTTGTTTATGTTTTAGTTAATGGCACAGAGCTAGTCTGGGTTTGAGCAAGGACATAGCCAGTGTGACTTGAAGTGGAGTTTTAGACTATTTTTGAATTGACTTAGAGAAGTTGCAAGCGTGATGTTATTTGGGAGAGAGTTCCATATTTTACCAGTGGTGTTGGCAAATAGCGTCACCACCTAGGTTGAGAGATTTAGTTGTTTGGACAAGGAGTCTGTTTGCTGAGTGAAGGCAGCTTAGATTGGAGTAGGGAGTCATTAAGTTTTTAGTGCTGGGGTATTCTCAGGTTGTTTAAGGATTTTGAAGGCCTCTATGAGTTGGGACTGGAGAAGAAGGTGTGGGAATTCTATCCATCCAAGCTTTTTCAGGTTAGTACAGTGGTGTGTTCTGTAGGGTAGGCCTGTAACGAACCTGGCAATGTGATTATAGCAGGATGAGAGCTTGGCCAGATCAGATTTGTTAAGGTGAGTGAGGACAGGAGAGGCATATAGTAGGGTAGAGAGAAGGTGTGAACGGGCTGTGGCTGCCCTGGCATTCGGGGTAAGGAAGGCTTTAATTCTATATAGGGTCCAAAGTTTCTTGTTGACTGACTTAATGGCTTGGTTGATATGTATATCAAATCTGAGTTTATTGTCAATGTTTACTCCTAATAGCTTTGTATAGGTGTCTGGGGAGATGATGGTCCCATTATTGGATTTTATAGTGAAGTTTTCAGTCGGAGATCTATTGGTTGGGTAGAAGAGAAGTAACTTGGTTTTGTTTGGATTTAAGATCAGGAGATGGTTGGCAAGCCAGTTTTCGACTTTGGTGAAGCTATGTTGGGTGGTAGTTAGTAGATTTGCAAGAGAGGCATTGGAACATATTATAGTAGAGTCATCTGCATATTGAATGCAGGTGGCTTCAGGGATGACTGTTTGGATGTCGTTTATGAAGACTGAAAAGAGGAGAGGTCCTAATATAGAACCTTGAGGAACTCCTATCGTATTTGGTAGTAGGCAGGAGAGCTTGTTTTGCCACATTACTGCTTGTTGTCTCCCAGTGAGGTAAGCTTGAAACCAGTCAAGGGCTGGAGTATCTAGATACAGGGTTTTTAAAGTATATAGAAGTAACTGATGGTTTACCATATCGAAGGCATTCGATAGGTCCAGGAAGAGAGCGGAGGATATTTTTTTATTATTCCGGTTAAGATTAATGTTTTCAGTAAAAGAGAGGAGGGCAGTGGTTGTACTATGATGGGGTCTGAATCCATGTTGAGAGTCTGTGAGTAGTTTATTTTGGGTTAGATAGAGCATTAGTTGGTTGTGCATGCACTTTTCCATAATTTTGGCAAGTGGTGATAGTATGGCTATAGGTCTATAGTTGGATAGTTCTGTGGATGAACCTCCTTTGTGGAGTGGAATAACATAGGATATTTTCCAAATTGAGGGGATTGAGGCCTCGGTTATGGTTCTGTTAATTAGGATTGAGATAGGGTAGACTACGACATCTGCAGCAATTTGCAGGTATTCAGCCGGCAGAAGATCGGCTGAAAGGGTGGTTGGCTTCAGTTTTTTCAAAAGGGATCTGATAAAGGATGTGGACACTGGCTGGAAGTTAAAAGAGAATGGTGAGTCGGGTATAGTGTTTATAGAAGTGTGGGGAGGAGAAAGTTGGTTAGCTAATGACTGGATGGTTTCTGTGAAGAAAGTATTGAATGAATTGGCTATATCTTCTTGGCTCTTGTCAGATAATGTTCCTGGGGTCGGAGTAGTGGATTTGCCTGGTTGGAGAAGTTTATTTATGCCTGCCCAGTACTTTTGAGGGTTATTCTGATGTTTATGTTGCAGATTGTAGAAGTAATTTTTCTTATCTAGTATGATGGCTTTTTTAGTCTCATTTCTAAGTTGTTGGAATTTGATACGATCTAGGGGTAGTTTGGTAGTGCGCCATTTATCCCACGCTTTGTCTCTAGTTGTTATTTTGGTTTTGGTGTCTGTTGTTAGCCAAGGTGCTAGTTGAGTTTTAATTCTTATTGAGCGTTTAGGGGCATGAAAGTCAAGTATAGTAAGGAATGAATTGTTAAATGATGACACTGCCTCATCAAGGGGAAGGAACTTTAGTTTTGTCCAGTTACATGATTTGAGTTCAAGTTGAAATTTAGTTGGGTCAAAGTTTTTCTTGGATCTGATAGACCTATAAATAGGTAAGCTTGTACAATTAATTTTGTCTTTCATGATGTATGTGAGCAGGTGATCACTAAGATCATTAGGGAGAGTTCCAGACATATAGTTCTGGGGATGACTGTTGGTGAGTATCCAGTCTAGTATACTCTCTTTTTGGTTATTGTTACCTGTACGTGTGGTAGATGATATTATCTGAGAGAATCCATGTAGGTTAACAGGGATGGGGTTGGACTGTGCTGTGCATTGGTTCCAGTCAATATTAACATCGCCCAGGACAATGGTTTCTTGAGGGTAGTTGTTGGCTATCCAATGTAGAATGACCTCTAGTGTTTCTACATTGTTCCCAGGGAGAATATAGGTGACAATTAGGTTAATGCCCTTATGATTATTTAGTAGAATTTTTAGAGCTAGTATTTCAGCGTTAGAGACCTGGGGTGGTTGTATAGGGTTAGTTATGATGTTAAGTGTGCTATTATATAAGACGGCTATTCCACCTCCTCTTTTCTTTACTCTATCTGCCCTAAGTATATTGTAACCAGGAGGCAGGATCTCATTGTCTTTGGCTGATGGCCGGAACCATGTTTCAGATAGACACATTATGTTGGGGAGGTATGTGGCTAGTACAGCATGCAGGCTATGTATCTTATTGGTTAGGCTCTTGCAACTCTTGTTGCATGTCAAATCCTGGCTCCAGAAAGAGAGCTATCACCCTATTCTTATCTATCCTGGAGAGGGTGGCGTCTGTATGTCTGACATTAGAGTCAATTATTAGTAAAACATTACCATGATTAGGTGCAGTCTCAGTGAGCTGTAAGGACTTGGAATCTGCACCCTTATGACTCTTAGAGATACGTCTATTGACTGTGGGTTTGAAGGGTGGAGGTGGATGTGTTGCTGTGTAAACTATTGTCTGAGGTTTCTAAGTCTTTAACCTGGGAGGCTTAGATGGTGTTCTGTTAATAGTCCGTAAGCTGATGTATGGCTTGTGCTTGCCAACTGTATTCTGAGGTAAGAAGGTAGCCTCCAAATTAAGTAAATACTTAATCTTCTGACATACTGAATCATTGTGAGACACTTATAAAAATGTTCAGTAAGCATGAAGCAGTTATTACACGACCTCAAAATACCCAGTGCTATCATCATCAACAATCCCATTTATTCCCATTTTCTACATGAGGTCAAGGTATCCCATCAGCTGTCTCCATTTCTCTCGATTCAATGCCATTCTAAATTCTTTGGCAGTCGTGCCTTGTCATAGGTCTTCTCTCACTCGATCCATCTGTCTATCTCTTTGCTTGGTACCCTCATTTCCTTATACTTTCTTCATTTCTGTCCCAAATTTTTGTTTACTACATTGTCTTCTGCTTTCCTGCACATGAGCCTTAATCACCGTAATCTATTCCCTTTGACCTTCTGTGCAATGGATAGTTAGGTTTCTGCTCTGATGCCCACATTTTTTCATCTGTCCCATAGTGTGCATCCTACCACCCTACTAAAGTACTTCATCTGCATCACCTCTAGCTTCCTCAACTGTTCTCCTTTACTGCCCAGGTTTCTGTACCCAAACAGTAGTACTGGTTGCACTACTGTTTTGTATACCTAACCTTTCCGACTCTTTGGCATTCTACTCCCACACAGTACCCCCGACATCCTGTGACAGTTGGCTGCAGCCCTTCTGATTCTAGCTTTGACCTCCTCATTCAGACATTCCTTCTCCTCAACCACCCCTCTCAGACACTTGAACCTGTTAACCTGTTCCGCTGTTTTCCTTTATATCTCAATTTTATTTTCTTCTGATTTCCTCCATTTGCTGCAGTGGCAACTGTCTTATCTTACACAGTTTCATTCTGTATGCCATCTGTCTTGCATTCATTTGCTGAAGTTCTTGTTCAGTGTCTGCTTGTAATGCCACATCATCTGCATTCAGCAGCTCAGCTAATCTGCCCCCTCTGATGTGTTTGCTACTGTAGTCCATCATCAGTATCAACAGCAGTGGGCTCAGAGATGAACTCTGATGCACACCTACTCCCACTGGGATCCCCTTTGTGATTCCAAACACTGTTCGTACCTAGGCCCTTGAACATAGCCTGCACTAATTCTACCGGGACATTGAATCATTGCAGGACTGCCCAAATCAGCTTTCTTGGAGCCTTGTCCCATGTTTTCTCCAAGTCTAAAAATGCCCAGTTTGGACTCTTTCCTCACTTCTAGCTTCTTTTCAACTATCTGTCTCACTGCAAACATCAGGTCAGTTGTGCTTCATCCCAGTCTGAATATAAACTGCTCATTTCCCATTTTACATTCTACTACCCCATGTATTCATTTATCAATCACCCCCTCTAGCACTTTCATGCAGTTTGACAGGAGGTTGATACATCTGTACTACCCACAGTTTTGAATGTTCCCTTTGTTCTTGTACACTGGCAATAGAATGCTTATTTTCCAGTCATCAAGGGTACGACCTCTCTATGTACTGCTGTGTACCTTCTGGAGCCATTTCCCCTCTAACGTTCCTCAACATCTTGATCATTATCTTCCATGACCTCATTTGATTCTGCTGTTTCCCCCCTGACTTCATTTTCATTTGTACTGTTCTTACGTCTTCTTGGGTGGGTTCTTCTGCATCTTTCATCACAGGCTGTGTCTGGGACAGTACAGCTTCTGTTGGGTTTTCTTCATTCATAAGCTGTTAGAAGTACTGTTTCCATCTGCCTTTGATGTCCTGTCTACTGGTGAGAAGGCTACTGCTGACATCCTTTTATGAAGGTATCTGATGACTATCTTCTTTACCTTTCTGTCTTTGTCTTCAAAGCAGATAGAGTCTCTTTGTGCCATCTGCTAAGTCAGTTTACAAAATCTAGCACAGTGCCTCTGCTTCCTTGTTCCTTTTACTATGACTGCTCTGTTAGCCTCTTTATAGATTCACGTGTGATTACTAGCCTAACAACCCCATGGCAGAGGTATGTGTAAGCATGGGTACGGGTGGTCAAGCATTTATAGGTGGCCGATGTGTACTAGAGACCTAAACGGCAGACCAGGGGTACATTTCTAAATCCCTATCCACTAGTAAAAGTTACATTTGAATTTGGTTAGGGAAGAACTCTTCTTCACATGTTCTAGAGAATAAATCTGTAAGACTCATACCTGTCCCCTAACATGTACTATTTATGTTGCAGGAGAGTTTTAAGTCTCTAGGTACGGGAATTATATGCTATTTTTGCGACAGATCCATCAAAACAGGATCAGGGGATGCTTTGTAAGCCAGGCATAGATCACCTGTTAGCGGACTATAAGATATTGAGTATAGTGGTAGGGCTTTGAGGTGATCTGTGTAAGACATTCTGTTTACACCTTCTATTCTTTTTCTGAGGAACCTTTATAGATGTTCCAGTTGTTGCATATGCCTGAAGTTAAGGCCAATATTAAGGGCCTCTGACTTACTGAGTTTGCAAACTTGGTAGAGTCACAGAATCCACCTAAGACATAACCCCCCCCCCCCATGAAAGCCTGACCCCGACTAATAACCAGTGCTGAGCCATGGTCTAAAGTTCAGTGCTTAGAAATGCATAATCATATTCATTAGGAAGATGGCTGCCCTTGGAAACTACCACACTGATAATATACCTCTAAACGTAGACTCGGTGGTCAGGGATTTGGGAATGCATATAGACAGTAACCTGGCCTTTGACCATCATGTGCCTATGGTAGTAAGGAAATCGTTTCATGTTGCTCAACTTATAGGTTTGACATCTAGGTCCAAGGATGTCACTGTTCCACTGTACTCAGCTGTCATCAGACCAATCATTGAGTGCAATGTCCTCTTTGGTATGTACCTCGGCCAGGCAACTTGTGCATCCACAGAGGATTATCAAAAAAGAATATAGGGCAAAAAACTCCTATCACTGTGCTTGGTCTCCTACATGCTGCTGAGAGACAATTTATGCCTGACCTACTAAGCATCATCTGATCCTCTGATGGTGGACCAGCTGCACATCCCCAAAACAAATATCACTGGAATTACCCAATCTAGGGACCTAAACCTTTGTCTGCAACATAAATAGCACATGCTGGAGGGGCAGTCATCTGTCTCAGCACCTACCCCTTGACTGGAATGGGTTTCCCACCCATGTGAAGCAGAATTTGAATTTTTCCCTAACCCAATTCAAGCACAACCTGTAAGACTATAAGAGTATATGGGGAATAACAAATCTATGGCTGGTCTGGCATCTATGTCACTAGTAGACACAGCCAACCTGTAAATGCTTGATGACCTATGCCCAAGCCTACACATACCTCATAAAATACCCTAAGGAGTCAAACCTTGTCAGATACATTTGGGAATCATGGATTGGCTTAAAAAGGCTCCCTGAGGTTAGTAGCCTAGAAATCAGCTATGAACCTCTTCTTCTAAGTAAAAGGGTTCTTCAACATAATTAAAACATTACTGTCCAACTGCTGTCTTATCCTCTGTTGAAAATCCTTGACAAATGTAATAGCTCGCAGCTTCACTAGTACTTAATAAAATGCACTCTTATCTTCATCTCATATCATGTTTTGAGGTGCTTTACTTTGGTACTGATACTGCCATGCTTGTTTCTATCAAATACAGCCACAGTCACTTAGACCATGGACACATCACTGTAGACCATGGACACACCACTGTAGACCATGGACACACCACTGGCACACTTTATTTCTGGACCTTTCTAATGATTTGTGTTGTTGATCATGTTTTACTTTTTGTAATGCTGGATAACTACAATCTGTCTTTTAGTGCTATTAGATGATTCGGTAGTTCTCCAAAAGATGGACCTCAGTCTCTTAGATGGAACAATGCCATTTTTTACCCCTACTTGTGGCTGATGGGGGGGGGGTCCTCTCACAGCTCAGTACTGGGCCTGCTGCATTTTACTATCTTTTAAAAAAGTTTTTGGTGTCCACTGCCTACTAAACATTTGTCCCTTGTGATATATATATATATATATATATATATATATATATATATATATATATATATATATATATATATGGTTCCACCTGAGATAGTCGACAGCGGAGAACACCGACAAGTGAATTGCGAGTGCCAGAAGATCGACAATGCAGAAGACCGACGCGACAGATGAAAACACCGACACCGAGGATGCCGACATGGGAAAAGGCTGTGTAAGAATGCGGCAGTGACGGACGTTAGGGTGTGAGTAAGGTAAGTGTGGATATTGACGGTCTGTGGGGATAGGGGTGGGTTAAGTGAGTTAGGGTCAGTGCGCGGGTTAGGTATGTGTGCGGTAGTGAAAGTCTTTGGGTTAGGGGCGGGTTAAGTGAGTTAGGGTTAGGGCGCGGGTTAGCTGAGTGTGCGATAGTGACGGACCGTAGGGTTAGGGTTTGGGTTAGGGTTGTAGATAGTTGTGTATGTGAGGTTTAGTGTGGGTTTGTAAGGATTTTGGTGTGCTTGTGTTGTGTGTGTGTGGTTTTTGGACAGGGGATGTGTTTTGTTTGTTGATTGTTGTTATTGTGGTGTGTGCAGTGTATGAGGTTATTTCATTGTCGGGCATGTGAGGTTTCGTGTTTATGCACTGTCGATTATGTGGTGTCAGTGATTACGTTGTCGGTGTTCTGCAGTTTCGATTATGTCAGGTAGAACCATAGATATATATGTTTATATATATATATATATATATATATATATGGCTTGTTGATTCGTACTGGGTTAGATATATCAACAGTCCATTTATTCACCACAGATGAGATGTGGCTTCAGCCCATTCATTCACACTGGCTGAGATGTGCCGCCAGCCCATGCATTCCTAAACGCAATAGCCAATAATGAAACCATGATCTAGAAGTACACGGCATTTTTGTTAAGCCCAGTCCATATTTCCAAGTTCTGCATGCACCTGTAATACCTTAGGGGGACATGTGCAATGGGCTAACCATGTGATTATTCACACCCAATGCACTGCCTTGCTTACAGACACACACTCATGTGACCCTAGTCTACACCTGTGTTTCAACCAGTGAGGTGTGACCAAACATGTACTCTACTTAGTTTCTCCCCAAAGGATGTGTGAGTAGATCCAAGCCACTCATTCCCATGAAATCTTCCTGGCTCCCCCCAACACCTAAGTCACTAGATGGACTTAGGTCATCTAGGTCACAGTCAGGACTCTGTCCCTTTACACAGAGCTGGTGTCTACTTTTATAACCATTATAATTTACATGGTCCATTACTATAGACATGGAATATCAGTTCACTTCACCAATAACTGTTATAAATATTGTAGTGTTTTTTTTTTTTTTTTTTTTTAGAATTCCATAAGGTTATAGTGTATGTAGGATATTATGTGATTCTCTGCTCTTTAGGCAGTAATTGCCATGTCAATAAAAACAGTAGTGTTACATGTAACTTCACTTAAATTCCAACCCTGAAGATGTTTATTATTGATTACAAACTGGAACCAAATAATGAACATTTTAATACATAATGTATGCTGTTCAAGTTGAAAACAAGCTGGCATCATGGCTAAACCTTCAAGATTATAAAGCAAAACAAAGCCAGTAAATATACAATATATAATTGATTGATTAATCACTCCACAAATCAAAAGCTGACACAATGGAAAGGGATAGGGACGTTTTTAAATGGTAGCATAACATTTAAAATACTCTCAAGAAATCAAATAGCATTGGTTAAAATCACTATTAATGTCTTTGTGGATGAGTATGTCAAAAAACAAAAACTATCTAATTTCTTTCTGAATAAATCCTGAGAAATACATAACAAAAAGTGCCCTTATTATAGATTTACATAGTAAAAACATTTGAAAGTTGAAAATGCCATTATATAGTGACATTGTGGTGGGCTGGCATAATGGTTAATGGTGTTTACCTTACAGACACAAGGTACAGGGTTTGATTCTCACATGGGGTAATTGGCTAGGCTTAAAAAGGCCCACAAGAGCAGTGAGCCTAGTACAAATCTATGAACCTATGAACAAAATTGGCAGCTATGGGATTAACAGATGCAGCATTTTAATATCTCACAAATGTTCCTGTATCGGAACTTGTACCTTTTGACTTGGTTATTCTACAAAATATAACTTACAAGTGAGCGACTGATACAAACCAGAAAATGACCTCTTTGTGAAGGCATTTGATATGCAAGTTGAAGGTGTTTGCAGTTTTTTTTAGGGGTCTCAGAAAAAAGGTTTTTCACCAGGATTCAATAAAGTTCATGTAGGCTCCATGTAGAGCTCACATGGAATGTCTCCATGTACATGGCCATGATCTTCCCTCAGCAGCACGCTACGCATATTAATTGTGGTGCGCTCCTAAGGGAAGTCTGAGCAACACAGATAGTGAAGCTGTGTAAGACCAACGGCACACCCACATACCTTTCAGCCAGTTAACCTGACCAAAAGGGGTACAAGATAATTTATTTCGCTAATTTGGTTTTATTTTAATTTTTTTTTCTTTTTTACTTTTATGTGTAAATTTGCGTGATGTGCCATGTTATTAAGCTATGCTTAGCTATGTACACCTATACATCAGACATGCAAAAATAGAAACTGGATGCATTCAATTTCTATTATTTTTATTTTTATGTGCTTGTTTGCACGATGCACCTTGTTATTTTGTCATGCTTAGCACTGCACACTCATGCATTAGACATCTGTTAGACATCTCAAAATAGAAACTGTATGCATTTAATTGTTGTAGTTGTGTGGTGCAAACTCGCACAGCAAAGCTGCACTATGCTTACAGTGGCACCTTTACAGTATATCTGAAGATACATGAGTTCCCTTCACTATTCCAGTGGCTAGAGAGGTTGAGTCATGACCTGCAGTACAGTAGGTCCTGGCTTCAAGTGCTGGCAAGTAATACCTTTTCACATATACTGCTGTGAAACTGGGGCAGGTCACTGAAACATCGGTTCACTTTAAATTCAAGTATTGTTACATTTACAAAAGTTGCATGATGCTAAGCATTGCTTAAACATGGTTAACTGCCTTTTTATGTTTGCACATTGCTAAGCTTCGCTTAAACATGGGTTGTGCGAGTTTGCGCAATGTTAAGTGACACGGCACGTTTTTGAAAGTTACAGTATGACACAAAATGGTGGGGAATGCACTCTATTTAAAGGACAATAGGCGGGAATTGCACAGTATTCATTGGAACCTGATCTTGAGTGTGGATATGGCTGTTGTGGGGGGAAGGTGTGTGCTTTTGGGTACAATGTTGGGATGTGCAGATGTCTAGGGTTTTCATTGGACTCCTGGTAGAGCACTATGGACCCTGGCTGCTGCAGGGCAACTATCAGGGATCAGAATGGAAGTCTGAGGCCTGGTATAGTTTGGCCAGGGACCTGACCAGTGCAACTGGTATCTCCCACACTGATAAGCAGTGTTGTCACCATTGTCTGATGTCTATTGATGGAAGATGGGTACTTTGGATCAGTGAATCCAAGAGGAATGGGCAGGGAGCACCCCATAGATATGTAAGTATGTTTTCTAGTAATTTATAAATATACAAGTTAAATCTGTACAAAACTAGTATGAATAACATTTTTCCCTCTCTTAGCACAGCTGCAGAAGAGAGGGCTTGCAATGTGCGGTCCCATGCAAAGCATTTGGCTAAGGTGAGGCAAGCGCATGGTATGTAATAAAGTTAATCAAATAAATGAATGCATAACTTAATAATAAAATACAATAAATACATATATTGCAGTCTTAACAGTCATGTATGAAACACCTAGGACGTCATAGACTTTCATTAATGTATCAGTGCATATCTGAACTGGTAAAACAAGTTAAAGCAATTAAGTATGCAGTACTGTGTAGCATAGCTTCCAACCATTAGACAAAGTTGCAGAATACCCAGATTAAGAGTCAGTGTTGTGGTCTGCTCATTGTCTGAAATATGCTGCAGACTGCAATCAATAACGGAGTATGGTAAGCGTGTAAGTTAACAGAAGTCCTAGACAGCTATCCACGTGTCTAAATGCAAGATTTGAAACAACATGAATCAATAATTGCCTTTCTCCCCAGGCCTCCGCTGAAAATTGGCATCGTTCCAAGTCGAACTTTCCCGGTTAACAAATGATACATAAATAAATAAAAAAATAAAAAATAAATAAAATAAAGTGTAAATGGAGACGGTGCCCTGGTAATTAATTTTTCCAAATAAAATGTTCAGTATTACTGTAGTCACTGTTTGTGTATTCTCATCCCACACCAGCCAACTGAGAAACTGCAGCAGTCAATACAGTTTTAGCATTTCATCAATAAATGTGGAATACCCAGATTAAGAGTCAATGTTGTGGTCTGTTCATTGTCAGAAATATGTTGTAGATTGCAATCAGTCAATGAATAGGGTAAACCTGTAAGTTAACAGAAATCCTAGACAGCTATCGATGTGTGCAAATGCAAGATGTGAAACAACATGAATCAATTAAGTGTAAAAGAAACAGTCTCCATTGTGTCCCTCAAAGTCTCACAAACTCAGTATGTCAATATACTGGGTCCAGCAACAAATAATGAGGAAACTTCTCTGTGTAGAAGAGCTAAGATTCCCTAGAGTTCCTTAGAGTTCTGGTACCTAACAAAAAACATACTGTGAATATCCCACTTAATAACAGGTGGTAGTAATACTTTCTTTAAAAACTTTCCAAAGTATAAATCCACTAATGAATGTAGGGAAGCACAAACTAGTTCAAGTTGAATCTTCTTTATTAAAAACTATTTAATGAAGAAGATTCAAATTAAATTAGCTTGTGATACCCTACCTTCATTAGTGGATTTATAATTTAGAAGTTTTTTAAAGAAAGTATTTCTACCACCTGTTATTAAGTAGGATATTCACAATATGTTTTTTGTTAGGTGCCAGAACTCTAATGAACTCTAGGGAATCTTAGATCTTCCACACAGAGAAGTCTCCTCAATAAAGTGTAAAAGAAGACGGTGCTCTGATAATTTATTTTTTCAAATAAAATGTTCAGTATTACTGTAGTCATTGCTTGTGGGTTCTAATCCCACATCAGCCAACTGAGAAATGATGCAGTTTTCAATACTGTTCTATCATTTCATCAATAAAACATAACCAAGCTTGTATGTGAAGTGCACACCCATGGAACTGTGCCGTGACCATCCAACTGTCAACTGTAATTAGTGTACATGGACATACTTCTCAACCATCACAATTTTTACAGAATGTACTGAATATTGCCCCATATGTATGATCCGTTTGGTATATGATCTTGTTTTAATGGCCAGCCTCTGCCACATTGCTGAGGATCAATATCAGAAAAAAAGTCAGTCCTCTGAACTGCAAATATTAGACATCTCTCAAAATGCAATTTAATGACAAATCTGTTATCAGAAGACCTTGCTACTACTGTAAGAGCACACTATGTAAGAATGTTCCCTGTTGTTGTGCCTTTGTACCACCATTATATATGGCTTGGACCATAATGTCCTGCGCTAAGAGGTTGAGGGGTATATATTTGAACATCATATATAATATAAGCAACACTGAATGACTACTGGATGGTGTATGATCTGAACTATAGTTTGTGTGTGTGTGTGTGTGTGTGTGTGTGTGTGTGTGTGTGTGTGCGTGTGTGTGCGTGTGTGTGCGTGTGTGCGTGTGTGTGTGTGTGTGTGTGTGTGTGTGTGTGTGTGTGTGTGTGTGTGTGTGTGTGTGTGTGTGTGTGTGTGTAACAAACAGGGTAGTATTTCAAATAATAAATGTCAGCAGTCTGTGGTCTCACAAGTACAATCTAACATATCTAAAAGTATGTAATAGCAGTATGTTTAGTTACATTAAGTGTGAAGTTACTAATGTTCTCCTTTCTTCTCTCACCCCACCCCTTCCCTTTTTTATCTATTTAATCAATTATATTTACTATTATATTTGCTATTATCATATTATTTATTACCTCTTATGCTGGCCTTATGTATATTTTAATATTGCTTTGCCATTAAATAAACTTTCATTTACATTATTTATTGTTATGTTCCTCATTATATTATATTCAATTTCTTTCCATTACTTATTATTGCTTTCTATTATGTTATTAATTACATTTATTTGGGTTACATTTATTTTTTCCTTTATGTTTCTATTTTATTTACCACAGACCAACAAATAGGCCAGTTCCTGGTGATCCACCTACCTTAACTTCCCCTGCCGAGACACCAGGGCCCAGCACATCTTGACTGCAGCCTGGTGGCACCCCGTCTGCTGCCCTGTACTACCTGCTCCATTAGGTAGTTCTGCCTTACAGGCCAGGGCTGTGCCCCCCTTTGGGAGTGGAGGTGGAGAGGATGCTTTTGTCACCTGTGATCAAATGCTAGACATGATGCGTAGGCTTGTGCATCAAATTGTTGGTGCATGCCTATGCCAGATGGAAAGCATGCTGTCCATCCTGGTGGGGCAGTCACTCTCCATGTGCCAGAGTTGGCCACTGGCCCCACAGGAGCAGTGAAGGTGGAGTGCTGACAGTCCAATGGCTGAGGACTTGAGTCACACTACTACTGTGTCTAGCATCCATGGGACCAGAATCCCCAACCCCCACCCCGACCAAGGTGTTCACCCCCCTTGTGTGTCCCTCACCACCCCTGTCTGCTGTCTTGTACGTCTTGTCTGTCTGCACATGTTTCCTCACCTTCCCAACTTACCTTCCCCACACACACCTATGTCCCTTCCCCAACATTCCACTCTCACGTTAAAAAAAAAGAGCACATGTCCCAAAAAATAATTTTGTCCCATACAGAGCTCCCAATTTCACACACGTCCACTGGACACACTTAATTGGGTCCAATTGGCTTGACAATGCACTTACGTTGTCGTCACCCATCTCTCTGGGGGTGACAGTCCAAATTCAGCTAAAAATCTTTGCATGTGCACGGTTGTTGCTGTTGAAAAAATGGATAACCATGGTTCTTTCCTACAAACTTCCCACACATCCTACCTCTTTTCACTATGTTTTCCCCCTGCTTGCACCCCATTTCACCACTGTTCTAGCTCCCCAATTTGTTTTCTTTAAATAATCATTGTGCAATCTTGTTTTATGGCCAGCATCACTAAGCTATGCTAAATGGTGACGTATTACTACATATATTTGAAAGCATACTAATTATGTTCAAAAAGTACACCTACGCCCTATTTCAAATCCAGTACCATCTCACTTGAGCAACAGTGCATCAACCTGCCAAGCCCAGTTAATTAGCAGAAGTGTTTTAAGCAAAACATAATAATTGTCATTTTCTCATCACTGAGCATGTTTAGGTGATGCTGTGCATTGCACTGCATCGTCCCACAAATCTGTTACAAGATTAATGGAAAAATAGGAAATGTAACTGGGAATCACTTTAAAACCAAACACATAGTAATAGGTGTATGTAAGGGATGTAACAGCAGTTCAATATGCAATGATCTGTACAACGTGCAAACACATAGTAATAGGTGTATGTAAGGGATGTAACACCAGTTCAATATGCAATGATCTCTACAACGTGAAAACACATAGATACTCTAGCACTGACTCTGTAGCTTCATCTGTTAAATGCTTTGAAAACATTTATTTTTGATTCACATTGTCCTGGGTTCAAACCCAGCTGTGTCTAACATTTAAAATATATGATGCATGCATCATCATTACAAATTGTGATATGTTTGACTGTCTTATCACCTATTTATCCACCCAAAGTAGTACAGATGGAATGTCTGCTTCAAAATAATGAAAGTCAAAGGCCTACAGATAGGACTACATTTAAACTATTCTTATTACAGCACTAGAACGTGCATAGAATGTCAGGTCATGCATTAGTATGAATTCACAGATTATTTTGAAGTATGTAATTCAAATAAGACCCAATGATATCAGACTGGAGCCCACAATGCTTTGCTAGAGATATTACAGACACCCACACCTGCACAAGTAGCATGCATATATGGAGATGATGCTAGAAGTAAGGGTTGCCAGCATACACATTCCAGATGAATACCACAACATAACACATGACTTGGCAGTTGTTCAAGTGGTTGACATAATGGTTGCTCTCTTCCCTACCTTGTTCTAGGACACACCAAGCATGTTGCCTTTTACTCTCTTAGTGATACATTTGGCTAACATACTTACCTTAAAACACATACCTTAATTCCAGTGGGATGAGTGTCCTCAATCTGCCTCTGGTTGTACATTAAGCCTGTGTTGTCCTGCAAAGTCTTCAGCCTCACATGTCTAAGCCTGTTGCATCAGCGTGTTGCACATACATCTGTATGTAACAGGTAGCTGCTACAAATATTCTCTCTGTGCTGATGTATTTTTACTCCACTAATTTCCACCCCAACATAAGAGAAAGCGGATGGAATATACATCGAGGCCTTATATCTTGTTGATTAGCTACATGGGATTGGCTGATTATAGTGCAAATCAACTGTGTAGGGTGCATTTAGCATTTCTGAACCACAGATTGTCTCAGATGCTATCAACTGCTAGTGAGTACCATCATAAAAAGGCAAACGTCTAGCTAGGCAAACCAGTGTGTATGAGAGATACTTCTTATGTCTAACTCAACACATTACTTGTATGGCAGTATTTTTCAACAGATTAATATTGTACTCCATCAGGTATGTATCCATTTTGTTTCCAACATGATGCATATGTTTGAATATACTTAGGGGAAATGGGGATTACATCAGTAAGCCTTTCTTAGAACTGTACTGATTACATGCCATTGATCTCCAGCTGTGTTATACCTACAGAGTATGTAGAATACAGCCAGGGTATAATCCTGTGTATTAACTAGGTACACAGGTCTTCTAGCTATTTCCTTTGATAGCACTTGTAATTGTACACTGTTATTGTATTGGCACTATTGCTTATACATATTTTTTTTTGGGGGGGTTCCTGCTATGGGGCACACTACAATGGAGTCCTCTGTTGGGTGTGTGAGCATATGTGAGTATCTGTCATGGCACAAACAGGAACGTCACTATTGCTACAATCCTAATTGCATCCACACTCTTTGTTTGGCATACTGCTGAATATGAGATGTGTAATCAAGTGGTGAATACTGATAGCCTTCCTTTACTGCTGTATGTATACATAGTTTACTCATAGGTACGTGATCCTTACATATGTTTTCATGCCTTTGTATTTCAGGAAACATCATGCATGCATGTTGCAGGCCACCATTTTCTGAGGCGGAAAATGACTGCATCATTGAGGCTTTGTGACATCATTACCAGGTCATGCTGTCCCAAGGGAGGGCAAATTGGTCCGAATGTGCAGCATTGTGGGATGAAGTGCATAACATCAATAATGTGTGTCACCAAAATCATACCTAAGAGCAAGTGTGACACCGTGCCATAGTTATGGTAAATTGAGCAAGAAGAACTGCAGCTGGCATGGCCAGGGATCATCAGGTCACTGGTGGTGGCCCAGCAGCAGAAGTTGCTCTCACAGCCACAGAAAAATTCCTGGCTATCCACCGGCTGATATACTAGTTTGTACCTAACCCCTTGAGTTTGTCAACAATGCCTGATGAGTGTATGGTGTCAAATGCCTTGTCAGGTCAAGCTATCCAGTGTGAACTATGTATCCCTCACCCATTGCTTTGGTTACCTTCTCAAAGAAGTCCACCAGGTTAGGTAGGCATGATCTGCTCTTGACAAAACCAAACTGGGTCTGGTCCAGTGTCTGGAGGTTTATTACATCTCTGTTGATCATTTCTATGATAATAGCTTCCATGGCTTTACATATAAGTCTAGTGAGACTTCTAGGTCTGTAGGCTCCAGGCTCTGTAGATGGCCTATCTTTGTGCAGAGGGATGACTATCGCTGTTTCCATTCATGAGGTACGAAGCTTATTTGGTGGCTACAGTTAAACAGTAATTTCAGAGGCCCTAACAGGGCATATTTCATGCTATTTAGAAGGTATCCTGGGATATTGTCTGGACCCACTGATACTGTCTTAGAGACAGCATTAAGGACCTGTTCCCTAGTGACAGTAGGGGGACTTAATATTTGATAGTATTTCCTTAGGGAAGGTTAAGGGGGGGAGAGAGGAGTAAAGTCGGGGCTGACTTTATCTACCAGGAAGTTTGTTATATCTTCTGGCTCATTATAGGTGGCACCATTTACAATGAGATGTGCACACAATTGTGTATTGCCTTTGAGGTTGTGGACATAACAAGGCAAGGAAGCGAAAAATAAAAGTAAAAGTAAAAAAGAAATTTAATTGCCCAAAGTTAAGCGCTTTCACTCGCTCACTGTGAGCTTCATCAGAACTCAGCCGATATTTGTCAACAAGATGGGGTATAATATTAAAAAGTTATTGGAACGTCAAACTATCTCCAAAAAAATAAGTGACAGACACACTACTAAGTGCGGCAGGTGTAATCAACGTTATGTTATTTTGGAGGAAGGAAATATAATATTAGACAATTTAAATAAGACTAATATTAAGTTCAAACAAGGGAATTGTAACACAAGATGGGTGATTTATCTGGCTAAATGTGCAGCATGTTCTGGGTTCTACACTGGAAAAACAGAACAAAAATTTAATAAGCGCATATATGCACATTTATACAGTATTAGGACTAAAGATGATAAGAATGCACTTTACAGACATATTAAAAAACATGGAGAAGGACATAATTTTAAATTTAAAATTTGATATTATTGACAGCATTACTTTAGATCTTAGAGGGGGAGACCCCAGAGAAACCTGGTAGCAGCTATTGACTGATGCTTCAAATGCACCAGGACTAAATGATTTTATAAGCATCAAATCAATGCTATAAGATATAACAATATTGTTTTTAAAGAAATATAAATATGCACTCTTTGATAGACAGCCATTAGTTACAAGTTAACAGTTGTATTAGATTTTTATATTATATTATTAATATCGTTTTATTTTATCAATTGTAATTTTATGAATTGTAGTACTCTTACAATATTTATATGGCAATTGATTATGTATTTAACAATCAGATTATATGGCGTAAGTTAGTAATATGTATACAGCAAGTTGCTTATTGAGTTTACCACTTTAAATCTTGCAATTCTGGTGCCAAAAAAGTTATTTAAATCTGAAGCTGTGTTAATGGATTTTTATTGAGTTCTGATGAAGCTTGCAGTGAGCGAGTGAAAGCGCTTAACTTTGGACAATTAAATTTCTTTTTTACTTTTACTTTTATTTTTCGCTTCCTTGCCTTGTTATTTATTAGCGTGTCAAGACGCAAGGGACCAGCATTTTGGTTTTTGGTTCAGTTTGTATGCTATTAAACGCTGAGAAAGATTTTTCCATTAGGTTGTGGACATAGCTAAGGTATGTTTTGTGGTTGTCCTTGGCGTGAGAGCCTGAACTTACCTCAAATTTGGCTTTGGTGGACTTCATTTGTTATCTGATTTTTTTCTTTAGCTTGATGAGTGTCCTTTTATCCTGCTGTATGCTGCACCTCCTAAGTTTTGTCATGAGTTCCTTGCTTCTGTTATACACCCTATTGATTCTGTGATTCCACCAGGGTGGCTTGATTTTGAGGTAGTTCTATACTTCTTCATGGAGGGTATAACTGCCTCTATGCATCTATTAACATGCTCGTATAGGATTTCTGTGGACATAGGTCAGATGGCTTAGTGGTTAAGTGCTGTGAGTATAGTGTGCAGGGTCCTGAGTTCAAGTCATACATGGACTATTTCTTATACCTGACATGGCTTAGTGGTAAATCGCTTTGTCTATGGTGTGCAGGATCCTGGGCTCGAGCCTTGCAAAGGCTGTTTATTTTTAGGGTTGGGAGGGTGGCCTAATGGTTAAGGTGTTTGTCTTACAAACACAAGGTGCAGGGTTTGAGTCTCACAAGGAATAATTGGCTAGGCTTAAAATGGCTCACAAGAGCAGTTAGCTTAGTACTAATCTATGAACCTATGAGTGTCTGCATAGGCTGCAGTGTTCTCAAAGTTTATGGGAGCTTAAAGTTTTGCCAGGTTATCACATAATCTCTGGAGGTTAGCCTTAGACTAGTTCCTGAATATTCCATGTTTAGCTGGGGTTCCATATTTTATTTTTACTTCAAAGGAGACCAGTTTGTGTTTGGACCTTAATAGGTCTTACTATGGAAGTCATTACAAGTAGGAGGTGTGCATGGCTCTTTCATATTGGTGAGGACCAGATCCGGTACCGTTGAACCCCTGGTTGGTATACTGGCTATATGGTCAAGGGCGTTTGTGTTTATAAAATCCAGGAATCTCTGCCTGTATGTTTGGTGTTGTATAGGAGTCCCAGTTAATAGTGGCATTGAAAAGTATTTATTTATTTATTTACTGGCATTTGTTGACAGGGAAAATCCCCTTGGCCAAGGACCCATTTTCAGTGTAGGCCCAGGAAGAAAAGCTCCAAAAACAGTTACAGAATTTTTATATAACATCATCTTTAAATGGTATAGGCAAGATACAGATGTTAAATATTACAACTGAAGCAGTGATGCAATCCATTCAATCCAAAGTGCAAGCCTTTAAATAATTCAGTTTACACAGTCACATAATAAAAATAAGAATTATGTATGGTAATTATATAGTTCAAAGGCTAGTGATAGGAAAAAACTTGAGAACAAGAACAGATAGAGAATAGTTAGCTGATATACTGAAGTTAGGTGTAGGTAGGTGCATGAGTGTATGGGTGTGCCTTCTCTGAAGGTTGGGCACTGGGCTGGCAACTTGACACCGATAAAAACACTGCTAATCAAAAGCAGACTGGAGTTCTGCTGTAGCGACCCCTAACCGGGAAAAGCCAAAAGACTTTTATACTGAAGTTAGGAACTACGGAACATACTTAAGGTGGTTTAATCATGTGATAACAGGAACATATATGGTTATTGAGATAGTGGTCTTTCAGTGCTGACTTGAATGTCTTTATAGAGTTTAGTTGGGTAATAGAGGGAGGGAGAGCATTTCTTAGTTTGGCAACAGCATGGGAATAAAAGCATTCTTCATCTCTTTTGTTGGGTTTACATATGGTTAGGAGTTGTTTATTAGAAGACCTAATATTACGAGTTGGGGTGTGTGTTTGTATCATAGTTTGAAGAGAAGGGCAGTAATTTGGGTTGTATAGTAATTTGTGGGTAAGAGTTAGTTGGGTGCAATATAGGTAATGGGGAAATTCAAACCAGTTTTAATGGCCAGGCAGTGATGTGTGCAAGTTGGCATATTGGAAACAAACTTTCCTATTTTGTAGTAGCATGATTATAATTTATTCATGAGATGTGTGTATATTAGTGCATTGTAGTAGCACGATAATAATTTATTCATGAGATGTGTGTAGGTTAGTGCATTGTAGTAGCATGATTATAATTTATTCATGAGATGTGTGTAGGTTAGTGCATTGTAGTAGCATTATTATAATTTATTCATGAGATGTGTGTAGGTTAGTGAATTGTAGTAGCATGGTTATAATTTATTCATGAGATGTGTGTAGGTTAGTGCATTGTAGTAGCATGATTATAATTTATTCATGATATATGTGTAGGTTAGTGCATTGTAGTAGCATGGTTATAATTTATTCATGAGATGTGTGTAGGTTAGTGCAAATGGGGCTGCCATACGAGAGGAAAGGAAAAAGCAGACTGTTAGCCAGTATTAACTTTATAGGTTCATAGGTTCATAGGTAGGTACTAGGCTATTGGCCCTAGGGGCCTATATAAGCCTAGCCAAGAAGGTACCCTAGCTTTCGCCACCCAAGAAAATTATTTTCCTGTGCCACTGTCGAGCAGAGCCACAGAAGTGATCCCCAGGGTGAATTTCCTATTTCCCATCCAATCATCAAGATTTTTCTTGAAGAGTGCTAATGAGGAGCTTTGTTTGATATAGATAGGTAGTTTGTTCCAGAGTATGGGAATTCTCTGGGACAGGACTCTAGCCCTTCAGCATATTCTGTTTATTGTGATGACAAGGTTTAGGCCTAACAAGGTTTAGGTCCCTAGAGCATGTAGCTCAGATGGATTGGGATTTTTTTTAAGTGGAGCATGTCCAACAGCTCTGGGTTTGACATAGCTTTGTATGTTAGGCAGAGATCGCCTCTGAGTAGGCGATATGCGACGGAGTAAAGCTGGAGATTTTTGAGATGTTCTGCATAGGGTATCTGTTTGAGGCCAGTAATCCTCTTTGTGAGGTATTTCTGCGGTCCTTCCAGTTGTTGTAGATGTCTTGTGAGGTACATACCAAAAGGGGCATTGTACTCTATAATGGGTCAAATGAGTGATGAGTAGAGAGGAACAATGACCTCTTTTTTCCTGGATGAGAAACCTTTTGTGATGAGGTGTGCCATATAGAAGGATTTGCTGTCTACTGTAGCGATGTGATTATCAAAGGAGAGACTACTGTGCACCTGTGTCCCAAGGTCTCTTATCACACTTTCGGTGTTAAATTTACTACCGCCTATGTGGTAGTTCATGGGTACAGAGTTTTTACTAAAGGGGATGACAATGCACTTTTTGACATTGAGCTTCAGGCATCTGTGTCAGTGAGGCCCTTTTGCAGGATATCCACATCATTAGGAGTTTCGATTATTGCTGCTAGTTTGCAGTCATCTGCAAACTTCATTAGCCAAAGACCTTCTGCGTTAGTAGATACCAAACAAGAGAGGACCCAGAACTGAACCCCATGGTACTCCACTTCTCACTGGTCTGAAGTCGGATTTGGAGTCTGCTACTTTCACAGTTTGGGTTCTGTCAGTGAGCCAGTTGGCAACCCATCTTGTGACATAGGGATTTATACCTAGTTTAGTGACCAAAGGTGTGGTAACCTCTGGGAGACAAATCTGTCCCTCCAGCATGTTCTATTAATGTCACATACCAGGTTAAGGTCTTTAGAGTGAGTAACCTGTGTACCATTTGATTAGTGGATATGCAGCATTTCCAATAAAGCGTGGTCCAAGATTACCTTATATGCAAGGCATAGATCGCCTCTGAGTAGTCTGTATGAAACAGAATAAAGTGACAGTGATTTCAGATGATCCGCATAGGACAGATGCTGAAGACCTTGAATTATCCTTGTGGGGAACCTTTATGGTCTCCCCAATTATTTATTTATTTATTTGATTCACTTGTTTACCAGGAAGGTTTGACTGGACCAGTGGCCCATTTTCAGTGGAGGCCCGGCGAGATAGGCTCCACAGTTATACAGACAGAAATACATACATATGCAATAGGATGTGGCATAACAGATTTTTTTTTTGTAGCATAGGATAACAATATTACAGATCCATATTGATCATCTTAAAAGTTCACGAATTTGGTTTAGTAAAAAAAAAAAACAAAAAAAAAAAAACAAAAGCAGAAAACACAAGCCAAGTAATTTGAAGGACATTTATGTATAACATAGATATAAAGAATACACAAGAATACACATAGTCTTTCTGGGAGTTGGGCGTAGTTAGGCTATACATGGAAGAATGTATAGATTTAAATACTGGACACTAGTGATGGTGCTTGGTGTATGTGGGGAGGCTTTGGGAGAATAAAAGGAGAGTGCAAGCATCATTAGGATGGAGTGAAGGTCACCCAGGATTGAAGCAGGAGCAGAGACAATTGCTTTTTAAGTGTTCCTTGAGACGGAGTTGGAAATTGGAGGTTTTGGTAGAGTTGTGTATAAGCTGGGGTATTGCATTCCAGGCTTTTGCTATCTGGTTTGAGAAAAGAGAGTCTCCCAAGCAATTGTTTCCTTTGCTGACTTTTAAAAGTAGTTTATCGGAGAATCACAGGATTCGGTGGTACAGTGTGCCTGTACTAGATTCCTGAGGGATGGACAGTTGTTGGGTTGGTGGACAATGGTGTGAGCTTTTGTAAGCTGGCTGAGTGAGAGAAGATTTGGTAATTCTAGCCAATTCAGCAGTCTTAGTTTTATGCAGTGATGAGTTCTGTTGGTGAGGTTAGTGGTAAATTTTGCAATTTTGTGGTAGCAGACCTCTAATTTCGCTACGTGGGATTTTTTCAGGCTCTTTAGACATACAAGGTAGGGGACAGGTGCTAGGGATGTCATGGGGTATGTGTGGAGGGGACAGGGGAGTGAAGTTTCCACAGGACCTGTCAGCTAACAGGTCAGCTATGTCCACAGGCTCAGTGTATGTGGTATCATCAACTACCAGTTCGCCACATATCTGGGCCTTTCCTTTTAGGTTATGGATGTAACGAAAGGACTCATTATGACTGTCCTTAGTTGAAGAAGCTAATTTGGATTCATAGCCTGGTTTTGAGGACTTTACAAGAAGTCTTATTAGCTTGTTTATGCTGAGGAGGGAGTGTTTCCGGTTTAGGGCTCACTCCCTCTTACTCTTAGACAGCAATTTCTTCCTCATATTGTAAAGCCTGTTAATGGAAGTTGTCCACCAGGCAGGTTTGCTCTTCCTTACAGAGCTTGCTTTGGTCCTGTCAGGTGCAGCTGAGTCAATGTAGTTATACAGGTGTTTGTACAAAGCACTGGTGTAGAACTCGGCATAGTTGCTAGTTCCATCTGAGGGGGGATGTGCAGTACAGCTATTTATACCATCCCATACGAAGTAATAATGTGTTTTGGAGAAATGTTTTAGTTTATTTGCTGCTGGGGGAGGTGGTGTGATAGTTATTTCGAATAAAACTGATTTGTGGTCAGATCTCACTAGAGAAGCCCTCACAGTGGGGGTCCTATAGTGGTCCCCGTATTAGTAAGCACCAGATTCAGGATGATGACACCCCTTGTAGGGGTGTCAACTAGCTGGTCCAGGGCACTGGAGTTAATAAAGTCAAGGAACCTTTAGGCAAGTGACCTAGAGCACAAGTAATTTACCCCGTCAATGGATGGGTAGTTAAAGTTGCCCAAAGCCAAGGTGTTCAAATGTATCTTAATAGACTCGAGCAAATCCAAATAGGCAGACTGGGTGGCCTGATTCACAGAGGGGGTGCTGTAGCTAGCAATGACTTGTAAAGGTGTCCTACCAACAGTTAACTGCACCTGAAGTATCTCCAGGGAATTATACTGTTTACTCAATCTGGAGGCGTATTTATCTTTAATGAATATTGATACACTGCCTCCTTTAGTTTTCATGCCTTCAGTTTGTGGTCTGAAAGTGTGGAAGAAGGTGTAACCTGATATCATTGGGGTGCTCTCCACAGCTTTGAACCAGGTCTCTGTGACTGCACAAATGTCTAAGTTTTCCAAGGTGAGGACTGCTTCCAGTGAGTGCAGTTTCATGCTAAGACTCCTTGCATTTGGCAGCATAACCTTCAGGTTGTTCTTGTGTGGAGTTTTCATGTGGGGAATGTTGTCCTTGAGACACTGCCTAAAAAGGGCACTATGGGGGTGGCAAGAGCCTTGGTCATTATCCGACATCCCAAGGGTTACAGATGAAGACCATCTTTGGCAAAGCATCGAGGTCTGTCGATCATGTCATCCCAAGCTGATAGATACCATATCCCCTTAGAATTACAGCAGAAACTGAGCTAATTATTGAGGTCAGTCATTTTCTGTTTGTATTGAAGCATCATTATAGGTGAAGGAAAAATTCTGCTTAAGACTAGGGACATACCTGACTGAGACACATAGTCCAAGAGCTCAGTCATGTCTCTCTTCATATGGTCCAGAGAGGTATGTCTCAAACCATTCACACCAACATGGACTATGACAGAGTCACAACAGTACCTGTTTTTTGGGATACATGAGTGCATGTTTGATATGGTATCCTATTGAAAGTGCTTTGTGACTAAGTAAGACAAAGCCCATATTTTTTCTTGCTACTCCTACCTAATTTCTGTCAGCCTGTCTAATTTGTAAATACTTTACTAGGGAAGCGTCTTGCCAAGAGGGACAGCTGCTTAGTTACATTTATACAACCCTTGAGCACTATATGCTCTGCCCTGCCTTATAGGTAGCTTATACTGTATGCTCAAGCCTGCTATCTTATATGACCCATAGAGCACTATATGCTCAGCTCTGACATAAAACCTATTAATCCCACTTGTACTTGGGCACAGCTGATTTACTATTATCTATATTATATCAGTATACTCAGTTACCTGATTGTTTCCAGCCCCTCCTAAGATCAACTAACAGGGTCTCTTGCCCTCTTCGCTCCCCACCCTGCCCCCAATTCTCACCTACCCCAGTGGTCCTACCTTTATTGGAAACACTAACCCCCTCCCATCTTTCCAACAGCCAACCACATCACTACACCCAACACTACCTCCTCCATCTTCCCACTACTATCCCTCCTGCTCAGCTAACATGTATAAGCATACCATACCTATACTCACTGCATGCACACTCCTTGCATACATCACATCTTACCAAACCTCCACCATTCCCCCACTCAACCACTACCACTGTACTACTATGCTCACCACCACTCATATCTCACTCCTACTCTGCTCTGCTCCCACCAAGTCAAAAGCCTTCCCTATGCATCCCCACATAGTTTATCAACCACAGTACCCAAACAAAAATCATCCCACAACTTTACATAGTAACCCTCCCACCATACCTATTACCCACAAAACACAATCATAAAACTCCCCTTATAAGCAAACATATTCAAAAACTGTTAAAACTAATAACCTCACACATATCTAAACTAGCACTCAGTGCAGACATCCACCCCAACCCTGGCCCCTCAATCTCCAACCTCACTCCTCATAATCAGAATAAAAACCACAACTTCTCTCAAATCACAGCCAATAGAAAGCCAAGTGACCTCCTTCTGCTAAGCCTAAATATTAGAAGTATATCCAACAAGGTGCATGAACTCCATGCCGTCATAGACTTGTACACCCCTGATATAGTGATCCTGACAGAAACATGGTCAAAACCACACATTACCAATGAGCAAATCCTCCCTACCGGTTACAGTATACTAAGAGTAGACCAGCTAAACAAGAAAGGAGGTGGTATAGCTATAATATTTAAACAGCATCTAGACATCCAGATCTTAAACTTAGCAGCTGCCCAAATAGGTAATGAAGAAATAATATATATCAACCTCAAAATAAACCAAAATAAAACCATCAACATAATAGGATGCTACTTTCCACCTGGCCAAAACATCCCTCCACTAGAAAACCTCCTCAGCTGGATTACCCACCATCTCCCCCAAAAAACTATAATTTTAGGTGACTTCAATACTGACTGGCAATCCTGTTCTAGCAACCATCCAACCCAACATGTAAACCTTCATGGCTTCACCCAACTAGTCCAGTCACCTACTAGGATAAATAAAAGCACACTACCCTAGATTGGATACTAGTCAGTAAAAGCACCCAGTCATATATATCAGGCTGCCTATTGGACAGCCTCAGTGATCATTCCCCAATGTTTCTACTCAGAAAACACCTACACCAAGCAAAACCTGTCATCTACCGTCAGATATACAAAAAACTAAACTTTAACCCACTCACATTCAGCTCATCCCTCAAAGAATGTAACTGGCAACCTCTAAGGTACCTCAGTCTAGATGATGCAGCTGACTTCTTTAATAATACCTTCCTGAGCATCCTTAATTACCACGTCCCCATAAGACTTTCCCAAACCAGAGCCCAACCATCCCCATGGCTACAGAAAACCACTAAGTCAGAAATGAATAACTTTCTTGGGTGGCATAAGCCAGGGAACCTTGTTGGCTAGGCTTACTTAGGCCCTTGGCCCAATAGCCTAGTACCTACCTATGAACCTATGAAATACAGGGATAAAGCCTGGGAGCACTGGCGCAAAACCCAAACCCCCTCAACTAGACAGAAATTCCTAGAACTATGCAATAGAGTCAAAAAGCTAATAAAACAGGACAAAATCCAATACTACCAGTCTGCACTTAACTCCTCCCAGCATAACCCCAAACAGTTCTGGTCCTCAATAAACTCCATCCTCCACCCAGATAAAGTAAATACCCCTCTTCCTAACATTGATCACTCCTCCGAAAATATTGCTACCTCTTTCAACACACATTTCACACAAACCGTACTATCACTAGCTAGACAACACAACCCCCCCTCCAACCCACACCGTCAACTTCGACTAGCAATCTCCCCACAATCTTCTCTTTTTCTCCTGTTCCTACCCCCAAAATAAAAAAAAACTGTTAGCTAAACTTAAACCCACCAAATTAGCAGCAGACAACCTCCCAAGTGAATACCTACAAATCGCAGCTGATGCTCTAGCCTACCCAGTAACCATCTTGATTAACAGATCTCTGTCAGAAAGTTACGTTCCCACACTATGGAAAGTATCACACATAATTCCCCCTTTACAAAGGCGGCCCCACCACAGAACTAACCAACTACTGTCCCATATCTATTCTCTCTCCACTCTCCAAAATACTAGACAGATGCATTCATTCTCAGGTCTCAGATCACCTCCTTACTAACAAACTCCTCTCCAACACTCAACATGGTTTCCGACCAAACCATAGCACCACCACTGCCTTATTCTCTTTCACTAACACTATCCTGCATCATAAAAACAATGGTTATCTCTCCTCAGCTACTTTCCTAGTCCTATCTAAGGTTTTCGACATGGTAACACACAAACAACTCATCTCTCTTCTCAATAACCTATCCTTCTCTCAGTCACCAACTGGTTTCAAAGTTACCTGTCTGACCACCAATCCATTGTATGGCAGGACGACCTATCCCCCCAACTACCTGCCTCCATAGGGGTTCCATCCTTGGACCCCTACTCTTCTCTATTTTCACCAATAATCTAGCCTCTGCCACCACACATGGCACACTCATACAATACACAGACGACTCAACCATCATCTGCTCAGCCCACTCCCTACCCGAACTGCAAAAAGTCACACAGGATGCCTTTTCCTTTGTTGAAACCTGGTTATCCGCTGCCCAATTAATACTCAACCCAAACAAAACTAAACTACTAATCTTCCAACCCACCAAACTTACTCAGAACAACTCTCACTTTAACATCACAGCAAAAGACAACACCACTATCCATCCTACAGAACACACCAAACTGCTAAGAGTGGAAATAAACAATAAAATGTACTTTGACATTCACATATCCATGACCATTAAAAAAGTCCACAAAAAACTAGGAGCATTATATAGAAATCAGCAACTACTTACCAAAGCAGCAAAGATTTCAGTAGCAAATTCTTACCTTATCTCCACCCTACTTTATGCCTCTCCAATATATACCAACCTAAGGCAATGCGATCTAAATAAGCTTGAGACCTGCTACAGCAAAATCACCAAATTCGCCACAAGGACATCCGACCGTAGTCACCACTGTCTCTCCCTTGCAGAAATGGGCTGGCTAGAACTCCCTCTCCTCCTTCAATGGTATCAACTCGCACTTGCCCACAAACTAGTAAACCATCAACTAAAAGTCCCATCCCTCCAGGATCTACTCCAAGCCTATCTTACCACCAGACCACTAAGATCCAGCAACAAAAAAACTCTTACAGGTTACTAGAGCCAATAACTCTGCTGGAGAAGCACTATTCTCCTGCACTATAGCCAAATTATGGAACTCCCTCCCATCCACAATCACATCTGTAACGTCTTGCACCCACTTCAAATCTTTACTAGAAGCACACCTAAAAACTTGCTGGATATGCCCTTGCAACTCCCCCTTTAATATCACCCACTCCACCCACCCACTGCCTCTCTCTGCACCCCACTAACTACCTTGATTACAGCAAGCTCGGTTGCTCATAAGCCTAGCTACCTATTATACAGTAAGAACTTCGTATTGCAACAATTGTTAATGTCTGTTATGTACCTCACAGACAGTGATTCTAGTTGTTTACTGATGTATTATGTTCTACATCTGTAACTATGTTTTTAGTTTTGTATTATGTTCTACAGCTGTAACTATGTCTTAAATTTTAAATGCTATGTTTCTCCAACTGTATTATGTCTCTAACATTTTAATGTGGAGCTTTTCTCCCCAGGCCTCCGCTGAAAACGGACCTGCATCCAGTCGGACTCTCCCGGTCAACAAATGTAAATAAATAAATAAATAACTAAATAATAAATAAATGGTGGGTCCTAGCACCTGACAGACAGACAGCCTGGTGAGAGAGACACCTCTGTATCTCACAATAGAATCAGATTATGCTTTGTTTTGTGTTTTGCCTTAAGGGTTTGACAGGTGAGACTGGTGCGAGAGCTATTATATCTGTTGTGTTCTGCAGTGGAAGTATTATTTGTAGGGTGCTTGTATTTGTGTTTGGGAGGTCTCTGCTGTTTAGGATTCTGGTCAGGACGTTTATATATGTAGGTATGTATGATGTGGATTTGCGAGGAGACAGAGGAGAGGTGTGCATGCTGACAACCTGCTCATTGTCATTTCTCCTGACTGGTGTGCGAGAGAGCATGTATTCAAGGCTATTAATATAGTTGCATCTCTGACATGTTAAGTTTGTGTTACTTGTGTTCCAATGACATAAGTACATGTATAATGTGCTGGATCCTAGCTCCTGATAAGCAAATGAACATGCCTTTCTCCTTACTCACCTTGGTGAAAGGGACATCAATGTGTCGTACAATGGAGTTTCCAATGACTAGAATGTTGGATTGTGTGGTAGCTTGCCTTATGGGCTTATAGGTTGATACTCCATGAGATGTAGCTCAATGTGTTGATATGGGTGCTGTTTTTACAAAGTGCATTTGGGGCTGCTGAGGGTGTTTGTTATCTGTACTTCATCTGTGGAATCTTTGTGATTGATGAAGGCTACATTTCAGTGCCTCAGCATATGTCTGCTTTGAATTGTGTATGATGGGTGTGGCATGTGTACTACTGACTGTCTTATTAACATTAGGAGTACTTTCATGTTAAAACTTTGCTTCCAGTGACATTGTGTAAATACATCTCACACATACTGTATCAGTTTGAGAATGAACTGTTTGTTGGTAAACATGAGGCAATTTCTACAGGATGCCCATATCCACCAAGGCGGTAACGGTCACAGTGATAAAGTTCATATTCATGGCAACAGACCCTTTTTTATTGATTAAACAGTTGCATTGAGATTATCAATCAATATCACAAGTATCTGTTTTGCAACTATGGGCACAGTGCTTGTCACTGCAGGCTAGTTGTCCTGTGTGCCACTCGGTAATGGAGTAAATTCCATCATGCTTTCCCAGGAAAAATGTCACTCAAGGTTTCTGAGTCTGTGTAGAACACTGACAAATACCTGATGGGAAAATAATACACAGACCCTGAAAAGTTAAGGATGAATTATTTAGGCAGTTATTCTGAAGTTAGAAACACATCAAGCAGTACTTACTGAAAACAAAGAACTACCTTGTCAAGAATGCTGTAAAGAGGGGAGGCGCATTAATGGCTACTGCCTGGCTACTACTACTGCTGGTCTCACGACAGTCTCACTCTGCTGGGATACAATGCTCCTTTGCTTTTTCTCTTACCAGAAGCAAATATAAGTAGTAATCCCAAGATATGAAGCAGGCCACAGCCTGTTTGTTGATCCACACACTTGTCCCATATGATGTTAGTGTCTATAGGCTTGTTGTAGCCTTTTTCAGGTAGATGCCTTGAATAGCAGCCCGACCAATTGGTTCAGTTTTGCATGTATTATGCCTTGGGATCTGAGGTTCATAGGATTTGACTAGGGTACAGACCTGACAGTGATTAGGAGCACAACTGCTGCATCACAATATAATGTTTAATGTCAGGTGATATAGATGTCCATGGCTGGTCTAGCAAGATCCACAGTGGCAGTGATCCATTTTTAGATAACAGTTTAACAGCAATTCATGCAACCTGCCCTTTAACAGGGTAATGGAGGTGATCTGCTTGACATGGATGTGAGGCCTAATGCAGAGGAGTGTCCACCTTTAGGAGATGCTCCTGTCTCTCTATCATGTCCCATGTATGTCATAATGTACATTTAGGTTCCAGGAACACAAAACTGTAGTCCCACATTATTTCACATAACATCCATTTGCTGTCTGGTTGTTTGACGGGCACTGTAGCCTTGCAAGGCCAAAGTACTTACTGCAAAGTTGAACAGGTTTTATGTGCATGCATAGGCATCCACATCTTCACTGCCATGAGAGCCTACAGAGGGTGTGTTTGACACTGTGAACCCCAAGGATGTAGCAGCATGACTCTTACTTTTCTGGAGTTGTACATTGTCACATTTGTAAGTATGCTCTTGTGACCCTGCCAAATAACAGGATTATGGTTCAGGTAAGTGTCATATGTCTGGTAAAGAAGAGTACTCAATCCACTATGTTATACCACACTGCCAGGTACTGTTTTACCTTAGAATGACTCCATAAAGTTAATAACATCTTACATTTAAGCATCTGGTCAGGCCACTGCCTAACCATGGCCTGTTTTGGTGCATACACAAGCAATAATCTATTGCTAAGGGCATTAGCAGTGTCTGTTGAAGAGATGTGCACAGCATTACATATGCTGATGAAAAATGTTCTAACATCCACACACACCAAACTGGCTGCAGTGGGAATAGTAGCACTACTTATATACATTTACAAAACACTGCACAGCACACACACACACACACACACACACACACACACACACACACACACACACACACACACACACACACACACGTGCACACACTCACACACACACTTGGCTGGAGTGAGAATATAACCCCTACCTATCTATGTTTACAGACCACAAAATGCAGAAGGTATTGCACGTGCCATGGCTCAAGTCTGACATTAATGTGACTTTAGGTAAACTTATGGTAGATAACTCTTGTGGAGGACAAGAGTTTGGAGGCCTCCATCAAGTGCAAGGCCCAAAACAGTGCAAAACCATGCCAGTTTGGAATTCACACTTTTTCTGTAGGGAGATGCACACACACACACACACATGTATGCACCAACTGGGCTGGAATGAGATTAAAACCCCCTACCTACCTACCTAGTTTTACAGACTATGTAATGCAGTACTTAGCACATGTTCCACAGCTCAAGTCTGATATTAGCATGGCTTTAGGTAATCATATTATAGATGACATCAGCAGGCCTTGTGAAGGACAAAAGCTTGGAGGTCTGCAAGGCTTAGAACAGTGCAAACACATGCCATTGTATAACTCAGTGTGGGATTCACACATATACTCTCTTTCATGGAGTAACACTCAAAGTTGGTTGCAGTGAGTTTATAACACCTACCTAAGTTCACAGACTACAGAACATAGTACTTAATGTACTTTCCACAGCTCTAGTCTGACACTAACATGGCTGTAGGTAATCTTATGGTAGATTACATCAACAGGCCTTGTGGAGTACAACAGTTTGCGGGCCTGCATCACCTGCAAGGACTCCAAACTCATGTCAGTTTGGAAGTCAATGTGGAAATCACACTTCCTCTTTAGGAGATATACAAACCCACACATATACACACCACATGGGCTGGAGTGAGATTAGAACCCCTACCTACATAGTTTTACACACTACAGATCACAGTACTTAATGCATGCACACAGCAGAAGTCTGCCATTAACATGGCTTTAGGTAATCTTATGGTAGATTACATCAGCAGGCCTTGCAGAAGACAAGAGTTTGGAGGCCTGCATCAACTGCAAGGGCCAAAAAGTGCAACCCCCTGGCAGTTTGGGATTCACACTTGCTCTTTGGGAAAACACACACACACACACACACACACACACACACACACACACACACACACACACACACACACACACACACACACACAGAGGGCTGGAGTGAGATTAGAACCCCTACCTATCTAGTCTTACACACTACAGATTACAGTACTTAATGCACATCCTACAGCTCAAGTCTGCTTTATAAATGACTGCAGGTGAACTAATCCTAGAAAACCTAAACAAGCCCTGTGTTGAATAGCTTGGGAGGCCTGCAGAGTCACATTGCTTCTTCAAAATTAGTTTGGCCTATTGATGAGCGAGCACACAACATTATACATTACACAACTTGCTTAGTTGTTGATGTAGGCGTGATGAAATCCAGCAGACACAGGGTGCTGTGGTGAATGCGGTTGTTGTTGTCGGCATACATACAAACATATGACTTCACAATATATGTACATATTCTTATACTGTGCCATGCATTTTCAGGGTTTCCACATGCTGTCTTAGGGAGACGTGGTATGACTCTCCACTGTTCAGATGTTTGCAGCAAGTACACAAGTTTAAATCATATTTATGTGTGTTTCACACTAAATTGTGGTTTGCTGTCAAATGTGGCATTATTTGCACAAAAAGTGAGAGAAAACTGGCAGAAATCTGAACTTCAGATGTTCCAATAGTCTTCCAAATGCAACACATGTTATTCTACGTACTGCCACATTTTCCAAGTGCATTATCTAATACTGAGCTCTTATTTCTGGTCTTTTATCCAACACTGAAGCTTTACTCGCCATGATCTGGTTATGTAGGGCAATACAGACATACATAAACACGCACACACGCGCACATACACACACACACACATATACAATATATATACATATATAGATAGATAAATATAGATGTGTGTGTGTGCATATATGTATATGGAGAGACAGAGATGTATGTGCGTGTGTGTGTGTGTGTGTGTGTGTGTGTGTGTGTGTGTGTTTGTGTATACATAAATATACGAATATAGATATGTGTGTGTGTATATATATATATATATATATATATATGTATATAAATTTTTAAAATAAATTGCGTAAGGAGCAACAGATTTGTGCTCTGCTTAACTAAATATATGGGCATGTGTGGTGGCATTTGTGGCATTTCTTGGATTGTCTGCACATTGCTAAGCAGTGCACAAATGGGAGGTGCATTGCTTACATCAGAGACTTACTGTTCCTTAAACTGACTCCAGCCCACACCTAGCTATACTCCAGGCCAGGATTTCATATGTTACACAATCTGACCTCTGTCCCTGTTTCTGCACTGCTGCACTTTGTACAAATTGGCTAAGATTTTTTAAGTGGGACTTAGATATGCGGTGCAGCATGCAAATGTTTAATTAATATGGGAAAGAGGTTAATAATAGTATAGCACACACAGAGTCACAGTCTGTAAAACATAATTACGACTTCACATCCAAAATATCTCAATATCTCTGGATTAGAACCCTAAACACCATCACACAAGCTGACTGCCTTAGTCCTTTGAGCCACAGAAGCTGCTTGACAAAAACGAGATCGTTCATCACATAATCACCTGCATAAATATGTACATTACTATTCCTCAGTTACCTAACACATACAGTGTAAGATCAACTTCTATATTACTGTCCTGAGACTATATGGCATACTAACTGTGTGAAATGCTCGTTTAGCATAGATGAGTTACTGTTATGACAATTACAAGGGGACACTGCTGTTTTGAAGGTGGGGGAACAACCCCCATGTTCTGTTAGGCTGCACACTAGTCCAACTATCATTTAACCTCACTTTCTAACATCTCCCTTGAATGATGTACCAGTAATCTGTTGCAGCAGGACTGCATGGATATTCCATGCATGAGGCCTACTGATTACAAATCGAGACATGATAGTGGAATGGGTGTCAGTAGTCCCATGTGGATGTCATTTATGTCCATATAGCCCACTATAGTTATTTGCATAATGTGCCAGGTCCATAGCTACAATGACGTATCATAATACTCCTCTAGAATACTGTGTAGGTTATGGACTTAATAAAAACAATGAAAAAGCTACCGGACACAATTTATTAGATGTAAAACTCTAGTGCTTTGGCAAACAGCCTTCAAGGAGTAAAACAGATAGTGCATACACACACCTTATATAGCAGTATAAAACTATTAAAACAATAAATCAATTATGTAATTAAATAATTAAATACTTCCAATTCACCTCAGAGTTCAAACCAAAAGGCAATAATGTAGTGCATTTTAAAATAAAAATAGATTCCTCGTATAGACATTTATCTTTCAGAAGGCAATTTTCTCCCACTTTCTCACAAACTTGCTCAGGAATACAACCCTGCAATAAAGAACAATTACTGTCATGGTTATCCTTACAATGTATAGCAATAGAACTTTCCATTCTTTGTTTTTTAATATGCCTAATATCTTGTACCCGGGTTCTAAATTTTCTCTTACTGTCATCTATATAGTACAAATCACAAGGGCACCTAAGGGCATAAATAATGCCCTCCGTAGCACAGGAATATCTTGCTGCTGGGCAAAACTTAATACCATTTATTTTTTCAAAAGAACTTACTATATTACCACAGACACTACAACCCCTACAGGGAAAGGTGCCCCCAAAAAAGGGATCCCTAATAACTACATCCTCGCGGGGAATAAATAAGCTAGATACTGCAAAATCTTTCAGATTTCTACCACATTGATATGAGATTGAAGGATAGCCATTTAAAATATGAACTATATCACTGTCCCTTAAAAAAGATTTCCAACAATCCTTTACAATTCATTTATTTTGTCACTAAGAATATTGTATCTAGAGACAGAATACAAGTTATCATTCAACGTCTTATTACTATACATATGCCATTTATACCCCTTAAAATAAACATCTTTATTCCCTTGAGAAATTACTTTTTGTAAACCTTGTCAACTAATTGTCAATCATATCCCCTACTAATGAACATATCAAAAATCTGTTTAGATGCTTCCAAAAAATCTGCCTAATTTTTACAAATTCTATAAAGATGTAAAAACACCTCATAGAGTAAAGATTCTATAAGATGGCAGGGATGAAAACTGTCCCAATGCAGGTACTGATTACCATCTACAAATTTTCTAAAAACTGTAGTAAGTATTCCACCATTAACTGACCCTTTTAAAACTAAATCTAAAAATGTAACCTGTTCTCCATATTGTAAACCATCAAAGCCTAAGCCATACTAATTGTGTTGCAAATCCATATAAAATCTTTCAATTTCATTTTGGCCACCTTTACAAATAAAAATTAAATCATCTATATATCTATAATAACTAATAACATATTTGGACATAAACATGTTTATATAGATATTCCGTCTCTAAGAGAGCCATCATCAAATTGGCATACATGGGGGCAAAAGACACCCCCATTGCTGTACCTTGTACCTGATGGTATATTACCTTACTAAACACAAAATAATTATTTAGCAAACAAAAATAAACCAGCTCAATAATATAATGAGGCAAAGGTGTATCACCCAAAAATAATGTAAGGCTCTAATACCATGTTCATGCTTTATACCAGTATACAAATTCTTGATGTCTATTATCAAGCAGTACATATCCTTTTCCCATACCAAATTAGATATTTTATCTAAAAAAATCAAAAGAATCTTTAATATAAGATTTCAACTTAACTACAAATGGCAACAAATAATTATGTATAAAAAAATATTATTCAAAAAATATGTACAGAAACATTAGCGTGATCTGGTGGATCAGTAAGACCCTTATGCACTTTAGGTAAACAATAAAAGGCTGCAATTTTGCAACCATCCACATTAAATTTTTTATCAATATCATCCTTTGTTAAATAACCCAGTCTATAGCCTTTTTGTAACAACAACTCATACTGTGATATTGCATCATAATAAATCTCAATATGACTTTTTTCATAAACAGACTCATTTTCTTAATGTTCATAGCACATACGAACATATTGTGTATGATGCAATATCACAATTTTATTTCCTTTATCTGAAGGTTTCACTAGGATATGTTTTCTTTTACTAAGATGTTTTAACGCATCCCATTCCATCTTGGTTAAATTGTAGGCTAAATTGCGTTTAACTTTAACAAACTCATAATATAACTGTTCAACCAAAAAATTCAACATTGTAGAAAAATGCTTAATGGTTTCATTGACAAATGGTGGACTAAAAGAACATTTGGTCTTAATTACACCAGTATCTAGTGGAAAATATGCATTTAAACTATCATCAAGCTCAGAAACAGAAGATGGAAAATTTTCATCAAAAGAAGTCCCATCATATAAATTTTGTTCACATACGTCACTGTTAGAATTATTAATAAAAAATACTTCAAATGCAGTTTTCTTACTAAACAGAATACTTCTTGTTTCAAAATGTGCAAACGTGGAATGACAGTCTGCACAATTTTTAAACCAAGATTTAAAATATTACGCTGAGCTAAACTGAATTCACATTTAGATAAGTTTAAAACAAGAGATCCCGTATAGCTAGGTGCATCAGTTTCAGAATAAAAAGCTACTTTATTTCCATCTACCTCGTTTGGACAACAAGCAGGCAAGTCCCTCATTTGAGTGAGTGTAATGTCCCTGGTAGTTATAACTCCTCTTCCAATTCTGCTCTCCCATTTGTTCCTCACCATTTCTCCAAAACTGGAGTTCATGTGCCTCAGGCTGCTGTTCACGAGGAAGGGGGGGCATGCAGACTCTTTACTCTCTCCTCCTGTAGTCTAACCAGTTCCTTCCGATGAGGTGAACGACACTACTGGCTGTCTTTTGAAACCTCCATTCAGATGTTTACAGAAGTTCCGCCTCTCTTTCTTTTGATTGGACTTCCATACAAATGCCCATCCGTTTTCATAGTCATGGTCATCACGTTTGATTTTATATTTTTTTCTGTTCTATTAATTCAGATTCAAGAGTGTTAAACTTTTCATTAAAGTCTTCCAATAAATGTTCTAAACGTGTTGTAGAAAAATAAGTAGACAATTCCAAAAAAGCACTCTTGATTTCTTCCTTAAGTTTACTTTGTTTAATTTTGTCCCTTTCTATAAGAATGGTAATCCATTCCATAGCACAGCGGTGAGCTGCCACTACCCAATGGTCACAAAAAACTTGTCTGTATCATCAGACGTATTAAAAAGAGTAGTGGGACTTTTAAATGCCCGCAAGCCCCTGGGCAATATATCCAAATCTAAATATCTCTGTAAGCCCAAAATATTCAAATGCACCTTTATTTCTTTGAATAACAATTTTTCTAAGTAGTCACACAGTTCTTGGGCTTCTTTGGGAACATTTGAAGAAACGGAGTGTCCCACCGATAGAAAAGGATTATCAATCTTACACTGTCTATCGCCCATATATTTCTCCGCAATTCTAGATGAGTTATCACTCATGTCATTACTGACACGATCACCATTCAGCAAATTACCATTGGATCCTTGTGAGATATAATTGTCCATTGTTCTCTGAGATGAGCTCTGAGGTAGACCAGATTCTTCCCAAAAGATATGGGGAATATTACATGAAAGGTTTGTAGCCATGTATATAAAAACTTTTCATCCAGACTTTTGTTTGTAATGTTGAGTAGGTTATGGACTTACCTTGCAAATGCAGAAGTTGACACAAGTTTACTTCAGGGCTGACTTTGTCTGATGCAAGCAACACACAGCCAATACGTGGATAGGGAGAGGATGTGTGAGTTGCCTGATATCAATTTTCATATATGTATGTGAGTAGGAGAAAGGTATTAGTCCCTAGGTTGTCAGTGAATGTGCTATGTGTTGTCTCTTGGCCAAAGCCAGGGCATACTGAGCACTCCTATGTCTGCCTGCAGGGAGATCAGCAGCGAGTTCCTCCTCTGAGTCCTCCTGTGACTGTGGCCGTGATGACTTAGGCACTGGTGTGTAGCTGTGTATCCCTTCCCTTTGCTGATCCTGCTACAACTGTTTCCACAGGATCATATTATGTATACTGTGAATATCTGTGCACATGTGCATGGAGTATACTGTAGGGCTCCACTAGATATATTGAGGCATGGAACTGTGACTTCAGAAGCCCAAACACATTTTGTATGATGTTCCTAGTTTGTGCATGTGCCTCATTATGGTGTTTTTCCATGGGTGTGTGCACATTTCTGATGGGTGTCATCATCCATGGTTCCAGGGCATAGCCAGGCCAGCATCCCCCAGTAAATGGCCCTGTGGGATGTCCTCCCTAGTAATCATCTGCTACAGCTGTGATCTGTGCCAGCTTTGGGAGTTGTGATAATTGACAGGGTTGTCAGCACACACATTCATGACAATCCCCTGGGCATTGCACATGACTTGGCAGTTGATGGAGTGGTATCCCTTGCAGATAACATAGATTCTACCCTGCTCACCAGGTGGGTCCTTGATCTGTACATGACTGCAATCTTTAGAACCCAGTAGTTCAGCATTGTGTGCTACATGGTAGAAGTGCTGCATATTGCTGGCCCTCACCTCAGGGGAAAAGGGAAAAGATATGTGTAAGCATAGCATCCAGGAACTGATGGAGTATCCTAGATGCAGATGCCTGTGACAACCCATCATGTCCCTAGTTGGTCTTTGAAAAGTACCTGTAGCTAGTAGCCTAAGGGCTACAATACCTTATTTTCACTGGGATGGGTTCCCCTCTGTTGGCTCTGGGTTTGAGTTGAGGGTGGCAGAGCTCAGTGAGTTCTTGTAGTACGTCCCTGTCCACCCTGTAGCACTCTCCAATCTCCAGATCATGTACCTCCTGGAAGGTTACTCTGGGCCTGAACACTCTTCTCCTTCTCTGCCGAGACCTGTTGTCAGCAGCACCAGCAGCACTGATTTCAGAATCTTGCACGTACAGATGTAGAATAGCTGCAGCAGCCCATGGCATTGTCTCAATTAAAATTTCCAAGTATCCACTCCAATGGTTCAGAGTATTGAGGGAAAATCAGAATGTAGGGTGCATATATACTTTATACCATTCTACTGTAGGTCCACCATGTGGGATTGGCTAATTATGATGCAGTTCACCTGCTTAGGATATAACTGAAATGATTTAAAAGCCCTGCTTTAGAGTGAGATGTGGTGCTGTGCGTGGTGTCACACAGCATAGCTATACAAAACTGTATATTATTAATTGAATATATCCGGTTTCCATTTATAGCTGTCTACATCATGACTTGGACGTCAGTGGTCTGGTCACATGAACAAGCTAAGCTATGCCCAAACCATTGGCGGCAAGCGGTGTGCTACTCAAACATATGCACTAAGCACAAAATATCCTAAAAGTGACATGACACACCTCCAGATATCATCCATATCCAGTGGGAATATAAACACTGTGTAGAAGCCTACACAAAGTGGATATGCGCACACGGTTGCTGCCTTTAGTGATTTAACACATGCATGGCATTTTCCCCTCTTTGCATAATATTTGTGCTGACAGCCTAGAAACTCCATGGTTCATAGCTGTGTAAGCTGGGTAACCGCACAAAAGCACGATTCTACTGACCCTACGCAAGGTCTTACAGTCCATTTATCTAGAGTACATTATAAGCGTTGTTTTACAAATTTTTATTTTATTTTTATGTTAAGCAGTGATTACACAATGCAGTGCATTGCACAAGCATGCAGAAATTTAAAAAAGTAAAAAAAATATTAATTTAACATAATCCCTGCTGTTTTCAGACATCCACAATGTATGATTTGAGCATGTATGTATGTGATCTTACCTTTTCAGGGGAACTATATCCATATTTGTTGACTTTTATATCTGCTGCTTTCAGTGTAGACTCCTGTAAGTGGAAAATGTCTGCATACTCTAGTAACACGTACACAGAGTCTTCACAGATCCACTACAGGTTGTTGGATTGCTCACCCTGGTTAATTTGCATTAAATTCAGCTAATTAAGGCAAAATTTGCATTGCACAAAAGGTTCCTTAGTTGCATGTGTGTGCGTGTACTTGCATGCTGCTACACAGAGTTTACTGAATTAAAAACTGTTCACACCCATGTATGCATCGTGCTGCAATGCACACAAGAAAAAATATTTTGTGTAAGCTTTATTGAATTTCCCTGCATGGCTTTTTACTTTTTTTCTTTTTAAGTCTTTATGGATACAGTCAGGCCAATAAAGCCAAACCCCACTGGACAAAAATACAAAAGAGGTTTTGTCTGAGTTGTGGGAATTTTGAATTCCTAAAAAAATCACTAACTATACTTCCTGATCAAACTCCTAAATAAACAGTTCTATTATGCAACCTGTCCTTTCTCTTATAATAAATCAGATTTAGTCAGTAAATGAGATCAGTTGTATTATGTTGGTGCAACAGGTTTGTCTTGCTGGACAGCTTTTTCAGTGATTATTTGAATGTGCCAAGAAACAGGAAAATCAGTTAAAGGCCCTTAAAATCAGTAGCTCATGAAAAAACAGTTGACAGCAAGAAGAGATGTTTAAATATAGAAGCAGCTTTTGAAACTATGGTGATTTCTCATCCAGCTCTGGTTTCCACAAAAACACCTGCACAGTAGCTGCTTTAAAAAGATCGGTAATCTCCATCCAAGTGTAGTACCTCACACTCAGTTCTGCGCAGCTTTGGGCGTGGAGTGGGCGTGACATACGATTGGCAGGGGAAAGTAGAGTATGAGTGACAGTCACTGCATTCACTGAGGTTACCTTTTCAATAACAAAAATTCATGTCATGGCCAAATAAACATGTCCACAAGAAAGAGACATAAAGGCAGTAAAAAGCGTAGCCAGGGTAGGGTACAGAATTTCACTTTTTGGCAACATAAAAAGCTTATTCTTGTAGCATTTGTGCTGCTTATCCTGTTTCACATTTAGGTGTTACAAAACTTAGCAAACATATTCGCAAAAAAAAAGGAACATATTTGTACCTTCAACTCAAGGAGGAGTGATTTTTAGTAGGTGATCATTCAACTCCCCTTTAGCTACAAGCCTGCACTGAGACGGTTCTGAACAGAGTCTCTAACTTATCTCTAACTACGCCCTTTAGCACACTCATCAGTTACATGCATTAGTTCTAGTCCTGCTTGATCTTTTGGCAGCATTTGATAGAGTACTAGACAATCTTGTTGACTGCAACATTACTGTAAAATCTTTGAAGTTGTTTTATAGTTTCTTTAAGCAGACATTTTATGATCCAGAGGTCTGCCTTACAACAGCATACTTCTCTTTCTCTCAGGTCTTTGGTGATTACTAAACAACTTTCGCAAGACTTGGAATGCATCCACTTTTAACACTACTAACAGAGTTACTATGTTCATTCATGCTTCCCTCAGGGACTCATCAGTTCCCCTTTTTCTCCCAATATTACTTACAGTGCAATCTACAATTCACACAAATTCATGTCAAATGTGTGACATTTGAGGGCAGTTATTGACAACAAGCTTATACTTAAAAAATAAAATTGCAACAACTGGCAAACCTTCCCATTTCCATCTTAGAAACATTATTGTCGTCAAGCACATCCTGCTGAACTCCCTGCAGTCATGCATACAATAATTTTCTCTTGGCTGTATTACAGTAATGGGTAATCTCCAAGTGTAGTACCTCGCACTCAGTTCTGCATATTATCTAAAAAGCTTTAATATAACTTGCCCTGCATGACTTGGGTCCATTTTTCTGCATAAACCACCTGAACTGGTATCCACCTTCCCAGCCCCTATAATTATAATGAAAATTTCAGTTTCATTGTAATCGATTATTATCAGGTTATCTCATCAGTGGCTGAAAAATGACATTCCTAACTAAACCAATACTCTGCACTGGGAAATCCACTTTACCCACATCAGTCAACATTAACAGCTAAGGAGGTAAAAAAACTACTTTGACATGGTTATGGTTTAACGCTACGATACAAGGAACAAGTAACGGTATGGCAGGAGCAAAATAAATATTCATGCGGGCTTGGGCTGGGGGCGTGCTCGGGGCAGGATTTGCTACTGCGCATCCTGCGAGCGCATAGCTCTCAACCTTCCATCTCCAAAATGAGGAACACTAGCCCTCATAATGTGGAACAAATGTCCAAAATGTGGAACACATACTAATGGCTTACTAACAACTTCAACTAGGAAGGTCATGGGATGGTTAAAATATGCTGGTTTTACTTATAAAGAAGATATTTTAATAAATTAATATAATTCATTTCTATTTACAATGGATCTCACTTAAAAAATTCCTAAGACTGAATGTGTGACAGAGTCTTTCAATGTGGAACTTTGAGGAACTTCGAGGAACATGAACCTTTTAAGACCCCAAATGAGGTACATTCCTCGTAATGAGGTACACTTGAGAGGTATGCTGCGAGGTACTACACTTGGAGATTACCAAAAGATCTTGCTCATGTTTCTTTTAATGAAGACACCTCTAAGTACACAAAAGAAACGGAGTTACCTGTGTGCTTTTCTAAGTCAATAATCCTGAATACTGAAGTTTCGGTCTGCATGAACTAATTGAATGAATCTCAGCTACACATCTGACTCTTAATATTTATGACAGAAGCTGATATTTCTGTACTGAGCTTCTCCACCTTGTTAGTTTCATTATTCACATCAGCCTTCCCTTTTGTAAATGATTAGAGTGCCACCTTTAGGAAATGCCCACTAGGCTTTACATAAGAGACATACTAAAGTTTAATGTATTTTCTTATTTTTAAATGGATTGCAAGAAAGGTGTCTCTGGCACTAAATGGCAACCACTTAACCCTTTTCTGTGGTTGTGTAATGGTGCTCAGTGTGAGGTGACAAGTGAATAACTATAAGGATTTTATTTTTAGTAGATTATAGAATTATATTATATTATAGATTAGTAGATGCAGTGGTGGTGCTAGGGCGGCCACGGTGGTGCAGTGGTTAGCATTGCCGCCTCACAGCAAGAGGTTCTCCGGTTCGATTCTCGGCTGGGGTGCCTTCTGTGCGGAGTCTGCATGTCCTCCCTGTGGTCGCGTGGGTTTCCTCCCACATCCCAAAGACATGCTGCAGGTGGATTGGACACTCTAAATTGGCCCTAGGTGTGCGTGTGAGTGTGCCTTCTGTGGAAGGTTGGGCACCGGGCTGGCAACTCGACACCGTAAAACTCCACTGCCATTCAATGTGCGGACAAGGTGATCCGCTGTGGCGACCCCTAACCGGGAAAAAGCTGAATGAAGAAGATGCAGTGGTGGTGCTGCGGTAGCGTTGTCGCCTCACAGCAAGTTCGATTCTCAGCTAGAGCATCTTCTGTGTGGAGACATGCATGAATGGGCGTGCCTTCGTTGAAGGTTGTGCGTCAGGGCCAGCAACTCGGCACGTAAAAATCTACTGCCAATCATTAGCGGACCGGAGTTCCGCTGTGGCGACCCCTAACCGGGAAAAGCCGAAAGACGCA
The DNA here is from genome assembly GCF_019279795.1 of Protopterus annectens. NCBI lineage: Eukaryota > Metazoa > Chordata > Ceratodontiformes > Protopteridae > Protopterus > Protopterus annectens. The sequence continues at coordinate 1,835,944,569 of NC_056732.1, read as the reverse complement.
AACAAAATAGATTAGTTGATTCTAGAAGGTTCAGTGAGCTGAGTGGTAACTTGCAAAGCATACCGAAGTCTAGTTATAAAAACATTTGGTACTGTAGCTGTCCTTGCTTCACCAGTAAGCAGGATGGTAAGTTTGTAAGAGATTTTCACTTGATGCAGGACTTCTTTAAACATGTAGAGTTTTTTTGTAAATAGTTTGAAGACAAGATTTGGTCAAATTCTCACATTAGATATTTCGATGAAATGACAAAGATATGCTTGCACCATTGTGATCAGTTATTCTGAGATAGGGCTTATTGGTAGATATTATTTTTCTGTTACAAAAAACATTGCGCTTTCTGTTGGCCATTACCTTTTACTGACAAGTCTTTTCCAAACAGATCTTAAATCATTTTATAAGTTGGCAATTAGTACAGCATGATTTTTTTTTGGGGGGGGGGGTGGCACAATATTGTTGCATAAAATGTACAGAAGATGAGTAGTAGGTCCCAGGGGGAGTCTGTTATTGGACAAAGAAAACAGTAAAAAAACTATCATATATCAGTGGAGTATGCCAGTTGTGAATACCCCAGCATCAGTTATGTTGTTAGCATTGAAAACAGAGACATTTCTGTCTAGAAGCTAGATATGAAACCATCCCAGGGTGACATCTGAAACTATAGACTCTGAAAGTTTCTGGAGCAGATAAACGTGGCTGACGGTCTGGAAGTCACCCCCTGAGGTCCAGAAATATTGGTCCCGTAAACATGTTGCTGTTGTCCATATTTATAAAACAGAAGTGGCAAGATGAAAACAGCAGTAACACTACTACATTTTTGGTCCGAATGCATACTATCAGAATGTCATACTTATTAATGCAATGAAGACTCGGCTCATAAATGACATGCCCAAAAAGTTTTGCAAGTGGGCAAACATTTGAGATAGGTCTATAGTCTGTAGCCTTCCTAGGTGAGGCAGCTTTGTGGAGAGGAATGATGAATGATGCATGCTTGAAGCTCAAGGGGATTGTTTTTATTTATTTGTTTTGTTTGCCTAGTAAACAGGCTGGTCAGGGAACTTTTCATTCACGAGTGCCAAAGGGAACACCAGCACCTGTAAATGCATTATATACATTAGATCTTAGGCAAACACTGCATAAATTATATTCAACGTTATTCATTGAGTTAAGCCATTAATTATATACGTAAGAATGTTTTGTCTGAGAAGCAGATATAACAAAGTGAAACAAACAAAACAATGAACTTGTGTCATCAAACCATTTGTGCTTGTCATGTAATGGATGGCTTTTTAGCTGAGTATGACAAAGGGTGAGGTCAGTGATAGAGTGCAGCCCTATAGGCAGTTACTCAGGCAATCTTATAGAATGACTTCTCTGAGCAGAGTAAGGCTTATGTGGGTCTGTTATTGCAATTCAGATTGACCTAAATTATACTGTGTGTTTCTTATAAGGAGCAATTGTTTTAATGGTGGGCAATAACTTCTGAGCAGCTTGAATGTGAGTGTATGCAGTAGAAATCGTGTTCTGCCTTCATTTGGATGTTATTCAGTCCATTCAATACTACTACAATGATGCTCACTCCTAGGGGCAGAGTGAATACATATTAGCATTTTGTTACTCTGCTCAGAAAAAAGGAAGAGACAGAGCAAAGATATGGGTACACTTTTGGCAATGGTACTATATGCTGATAATAGAAAGCGGGAGATTTCTGTTCCATACTTTTAGTTACGCCAATTGCTGACTTAAAGTGCTGTATAAATGTTGAGAGATACATGTTGGTCACGCATAATACCCAAGTACCTTAGCTGAGCAGTATACTGTTATGCAGTTTTTAATGGGTAAATAAGAGTATGCTGTAGTGGTAGGTGTCAGGTTAAAAACATGTATTAATGATTTGTTAAGAACTGTGGCACCTAGATGACATATTTTGAAGTGCAGTATGTGCAGGTCTAGGTTATACTTAAAATCTAATTTTCCCAATATTTCTTTACCTAATTTATGTCAAATGACTTTAAAGTAGAACAAAAGAGCATAAAAAAACTATGGAGTTTGGTAATGGGGTACCTATATTGGCTTGTTGAAAATGGGGTGATAAAAGATCAGGCGGAGAAGGATTAGCCTTTAAAAAGTACTGTAGAAGAGTGACGTTTAGAATGCTTGGGTGGGCAAATTGGAAGACATTAGCAGTTTTCAGCTGATTGCCAGTATTTTACAGATTACTTTAACAGTTGGGTTTGTAAATTTATATAGGACATGGCCATCATTTGCTGAATCATCTTCATCAAACAGACTTCTTTGAAACAACTCCTCAGAATACTGCACACATTCTCTGGTGTAGATATTTGCTTTCTCCTCCATTTCTCTCACCACTCCATTTATCTTCTTCTCTCTCCACCTGTATTCCTGTTTCTTTTGGCCAACGCCATGCCTGGAATGAAAACAGGAAGTGCTCAAGCAAAATGGGTCCCCACTTACAAAAATGATGTGTATGGCAAGTTCCCCAATGCCCTGGCCAAGTTTCCCCTAAAGATATAAATACTACCTTGGGTGTCCCCTGAATAGAGGCTACTAGGCCCTGTCAACAAAGGATAAAAATAATAAATAATTACAGGCCTTCTAATTTGCTTCCGTTTTTTATTTGACTCGTTCTTTTGTTCTTTTTGTACATTCTGTTCATGTCTGGTTTGATTTCTAACTTGCCTCTTTCTTAAAGGCTTCTGCTAACCTCAGCAAAAATGTCATCTAAGAGTAGCCTTCGTAGTTTAGAACTTTCACTATGTTTGGATATACATGTAGTCAATTCCAAGAAGGCTCCAGATTCCCTTAGACTAAAAGATCTAAAATCTTGGCAAACATTGTTTCTTGTACGTCACTTAATGGGCATGGAGCAGTTTTCTTGGCTTCATGTCAAGCTTATCCACCTCTTTTTGGGACCATTCAATTACCCCAAAGTTGCAATATAGAACAGAAAGTGCAAGTTGAGCTACAATTTGAACTTTATTCATAGATGTCAAAGCATTTTTGAGTACTAGTTTCAGTCTTCTAAAGTAGGCCTTACTGAACTTTGTTTTCCTTTGTTTATACTGTACTCCTGCCCTATTATCTAGTCCCACATATTCATATATTCCCTTGTTTTAATTATTTTATATTACATCCTCCACCCAGGTTATACATGTTTTTGATTCTTCAATTTTCTTGAGACTAAATGAGATTTATATGTCATCTGAAAAAGGTTTTAATGACTTGTAGTTGTTCTTTCAGATCAGCTACACAATTTTAGATGATTCACAAAAGTAGATGTCTTATGACAGGGTGGTTTAGTTGGAGTCAGACTAATGCCATAGAATAGGCTGTTAAACAATGCAATGGACTGAGGGCAAGGCAAAACAGCAATTTCAGCAAAGAATCAATCACCTTGGAATAAACCAATGCTGGGTTCTTACAACTTGAATAGTAATTTGCCTTTTTTGTAGGTTAGTTGTGAAGTAGTTTGCCACTTTTTCATAGCAACTGCAACATAATTTATCACTGTGTAGTGGACAGTGTACATTTCTAAATATTCTATAAGCCATGAGTGTGGAATGCTGTCAAATTCTTTTCTGTAATCTACTTATGCTGTACTGAGATTCCTGTATCTTTTACAGGTCTCCGTTATGGCTTTGTTTAGTGAAAATATGCTCCTTAATTTTGTATGAATCTGTTTTATTTCCCTTCTATTCTAACTTATTTATTTATTATTTATTTAACATTTGTTTACCAAGAAAGTCCCACTTGGAATGAACCAATTTTCAGGGGAGGCCCAGGGAAAAACGCTCCAGACACCCCTAATGCCGCAACTGCACATGCTCTCTTTATCAGTTCCTATATATAGTTTAAATGTTGGGAGACAGGTTATTGGTCAATAGTTTTTAGATTGATTTGCAGCTTCAGTTTTAAGTATGAGTGTTTTTTTCTCATTGTTAACCAGGCTGGTATTATTTCAGTATATATATATATATATATTTAAGTAGGTTTTACTCAAGCCTAAACTGTGGTGCAAAGATGTTAATACCATTAACTAAAAGTTGGGTACAACATCTGGACCTGGAGTATTCCAGATGGGAGCCTTTTATCCTCTATATTAGAAGTAATTGCACTTTCTTTTGCATCTTTTTTTTTTCATTCAGGTTCCTTGTTATATTTCACCAGGTCCTCATTAATATTTCTCCAGAGTTTCAATTCAATTAAATTCAGTTCAAATTTATTGTCATATGTACTAGAGAGAGTGTAATAAAGTACAGTGAAATTCTTATTCTGCAAATCCTCCAGCAGCAGATAAAAACAACAAAATTAGCAAGAAGTAATCTAAGACAACAAAAAGACAATATTATAAATAACAATATCAGTAACTACATACAACTGTGCAAAGGAACTCATTTGTGCAAAACAAGCTTGTTCCCTACAAATAAAGAAGAAACTATAATTCTGGAGGGAGAGGTAGTATGTGAGTTTAACAGTCTAATCGCTTGAGGTATAAAAGTGCCTTTCAGCCTGGTTGTTCTGCCTGCCATGTTCTTATAACACCTCCCTGATGGTAGCAATATAAACAGTTTATGTCATGGATGGGTAATGTCCATGATAATGTTTTGGGACCTCCTAAAAACTCTTATAGGTTCATAGATTAGTACTAGGCTAATTGCCCTTGTGGGCCATTTTATGCCTAGCCAATTACCTCATGTGAGAATCAAACCCTGCACTTTGTGTCTGCAAGGTAAACACCTTAACCATTCTGCCATCCTTCCACCCCTCTTTTGGTTTAGATGTCCTTCAATGTAGGGAGTGTTATTCCAATGATATTTTGCACAGTTTTTATTACTTGCTGCAGAGTATTGTGATCCTGTATTGCACTATTTCCAAACCGTACTGTAACAGAGTCGGAGAGAATGCTCTCAAATGTACATCTGTAGAGGTTGCTGAGGATGGTGTTGGGCCATACCTCTCAACTTCTTAGAGTAAAAAATCTGGACAAAGCCATAAATAATGGGGGGGACCCCAAAAATAAGGACAGATTTTAAATATTGCTCTTACAAACATAGAAAGTCAATAGAATAATTTTGCATTAGCATGAATTTTCTTAAAGTTATGAAGTCTGAAATTCAAAGGCCTGCCAATATTTTCTGACTTCAGTCTTTAATGACTTGTCAGTAATTTGCCAGAAAACTCCAATTTTATGAAAAACAGACCAAAAATATGAGACAAAAATCTGGACATTCTGCGAAAATCTGTACAATTGAGAGGTATGTGTTGAGTATGCCAAACTTCCTTAGCCTTCTTAGGAAATACAGTCACTGCTGACTTTTCCCTACCAGGTCTGTGATGTTATAAGTCCAGTTAAAGTCCTCAGAGATGTTAATACTAAGGAATTTGAATGTAGCCACTCTTTCCACCTCAGACTAGCCAATATATGTAATGGTAAGTGCTGCCTTCTGTTCCTCTGTGTATCAGTTATCATCTCTTTCATTTTGCTGGTATTAACTCATAATGTCTGAGTGATGCCTCCAGGTGCATCTGCAATTAACTCCTTCTGACACCTCTAGGTATCAAATATTGTTAGTTCATATTTGCATCAATAATTCCAAAACCATGCTATGTACACTATTTTAAAAGATTTAATCTTAAAGCTTACACAATGACAAACTTAACTTCATTAATATTTGACCTCTTTCTAGTGCAGATAAAGAGATATTAACTGTTGTTTTTAAGATATTAATTTATATAGATATAATTTTCACATTTTTCTAAATATTTCAACAACCAAGTAAGACATACAGAACTCATTAGCCTCATATGAAAGCTCTCAGCTAGCTGAATGAAATGATACTGACAGTATGTGTGTAACTTGAGTGGTTGCTGAGATATTATACGTTGTTTGCAAAATATTACAAACTTACTAGTTACTGTATTTACTGGGACTTATAAAATTCAGACCTAGAACCTAAAGAATACTACCACTATAAAAATAGTTTGTGCTGAAGAGTTTGCCATTTATACTTCTTTCATAACCCCTATGGTTCCAGAGATATGAGCATTTGTTTGAAATGTGAGGACATAATTTGGTTCTGTCAAAAGACTTAGGGTCCGACCACTGGAAGTTACAGTGCAAACATCCTGAGCAAACGTACTCTTTCCATCTGCTCAACACATTCTCCTCACTTGTGAGCAAGTTTCCCTCATTATCCTTTATCACCCTTACCTGCTGCACATCTTTCCTAGCTTGGTCCTTCTGTCAAGCCAATCAGTACAGATCCTTTTCTCCCTCCGTAGTGTCCACCCTTTCATACAACTCTTCATACGCCTTATCCTTAGCCTTCACCACCTCTCTCTTTGCCATGCACCTCATCTCCTTATACTCCTGTCTACTTTCTTCATCTCTCTGACAATCCCACTTCTTTTTCACCAACCTCTTTCTCTGTATACTCTCCTGTACTTCTTCATTCCACCACCAGGTCTCCTTGTCCTCCTTCCTCTTTCCAGATGTCACACCAAGCACCTTTCTAGCCATCTCTCTTACTAGCTCTGCTGTAGTTACCCAGCTATTCGGTAAGTCTTCACTGCCACCCAGTGCCTGTCTTAACTCATCCCTGAACTCCACCTCACAATTACCCTTTTTCAATTTCCACCATTTGATCCTTGGTGCTGCCCTCACACTCGTACTCCTCTTCTTGATTACCAGTGTCATCCTACAAACTACCATCCTATGCTGCCTAACTACACTTTCCCCGGTCACCACTTTACAGTCTCCAGTCTCCTTCAGACTGGACCTTCTACATAAGAAATAATCCACCTGTGTGCATCTTCCTCCACTCTTGTATGTCACCCTGTGCTCCTCCCTCTTGTTAAACTACGTATTCACCACAGCCATGTCTATCCTTTTCACAAAATCCACTACCATCTGACCTTCTGCATTCCTTTGCTTAACACCATACCTACCCACCACTTCCTCATCCCCTCTGTTCCCTTCACCAACATGCACACTGAAATCTGCTCCAATCATCAGTCTCTCACCCTTAGGTACAGTCAACACCACTTCATCCAACTCGCTCCAAAATTTTTCTTTCTCATTCATCGCACACCCAGCTTGTGGAGCATATGCACTAACAACATTCATCATTACACCATCAATTTCCAACTTCATAAACATCACTCTAGCCAACACTCTTTTCACCTGCAAAACACTTGTAGCATACTGTTCCTTCAGGATAACCCCTACGCCATTTCTCCTTCCATCCACACCATGATAAAACAATTTGAACCCACTTCCGATATACCTAGCCTTGCTCCCCTTCAATCTGGTCTCTTGCACACACAATATACGAACCTTCCTTCTGTCCATCATATCAGCTAGCTCTCCCCCTATACCAGTCATACTGCCAACATTCAAAGTTCCAACCCTCACTATCACAGTTCTAGCCTTTACCTGCCTTCAGGCATGCCTTCCCCCACTTCTCCTGTGGTCAACAGTAGCCCAGTTTCCACCAGCACCCTGTTGGCCAACAGTACTGGAGGCGGTCGTTGTTAACCCAGGCCTCGACCAATCTGGTATGTATATCTGTACTGTTGTCCGCATGTATGATCTGGCAAAAATTTTACACTGCATGCCGTTCCTGACGCAACCCTCCTCATTTATCCAGGCTTGGGACTGGCACAAAGAAATGCACTGGCTTGTGCATCCCCAGTGGCTGGGTTACCTGCTGGACAGACCTATATGTATCTCAAATTATCTCCATGTGATGGAATAAGCTCCCTATCTACATGAAGCAGAGATCATCATTGACCCTATTCCAAAGAAATATTGATCACTGGATGGGAAATCACAAACTGACCCCTAGTCCAGCCACTGTATCTCTGATGGGCAGAGGTCAACAGGAAGTAAATTAATCCCAACTACCATACCCTCCCACATAACCCTTAGCTGCCTCTTTACTAACATACCTCGCTGATCCATATAGGCTTCCAATGAACTCTAGGAAATAACTGGATTGGGTTGCACAGCTAGGCTTGTAAAGAACCTAGTGGTCAATAGTCTAGTATAAACCTATGAACCTATAAAGCTGACTGCCTCATTTGCAAAGCTGTTGTAAGGTATAGAATTAATACCTAAATACTCAGGTAAACTATAAACTCTTTACCCCAGCCAATTTGGATTTGTCAAGGGCACAGCCTGCTTACCTAACCTGGATGACATCTTTGACAAAGTTGCTGAAACAATAGATGAGGGCAAATCAGTACACACTACATATCTAGACTTTACAAAGCTATTTAACACCATCCCACAATTGGGTATCATAGATAAACTCTTCCAGCTAAATGTAAATCCCTGTGTAACTTATTGGTTAGTAAACTGGCTCAAAAACAAAACCCAGGAAATTAGGGTGGGTAGTTCTACTTCCTCAAAACACCTGTCCTTAGTGGTGGTACCTAGGGTTAAGTCCTTGGACCACTCATCTTTGGCATTTATTTCCCAGAGGTCAGAGCAAATGGTAAGAGTATATGGCTAATCCAAGTATGCAGACATATGTAAATTTGTTGCCATCATAAACCCCCAGATGACACCAAACTCTGAAGAAAACTATTACCTAGTGATGGAAAGTTGTGTACACTTACCATAAATGTAGATGTTTGAGTGAATTCACTGTTGCAGTCATCACACTTAGGTTATCTGCCTGCAGGCAGCCCTCAGTTGGCCCGAATACCAGAGTCTTAGTATTTCTGCGTTGGATGCGGTCGCTTCTTCCGTGACATCAGGTCGTCAGGGGTATAAAACAGGCAGCCATCACCATTACATCAGTTTTTCTTGCCCCAAATTTCAGAAGCCTCCAAAAAGGGAGCTAGTATATGGTGGGAAACACTACCAGTAAAAGTAAATACCAATGCCATTAGGAATAGCCACAGAGAGTAGAGGTAGATAGATAGAAAAAGCCAGGGGACTGGAGGGAGGGAAACCAAGACTGCAACAGTGAATACACTCGAACATCTATATTTATGGTAAGTGTACACAACTGTACTATGTTCTTCGTGTTTCACTGTTGCAGTCATCACACTTGGGTTGATTCCCAAAGGTGAGAAAGGGTGGAGGCAGTCAAGAAGTGTTAGGGCTGGCTAGTAGGACTTGCAAGACTGCTGTAGCAAATCTAGCCATGGATTTGGAAAAGATAGGTAAGCGGTAATGCTTGGTGAAGGTGTGTACAGAACTCCAGGTTGCAGCTTCCAGAATGTCCCTGGTAGGGACTCCCCTGAGAAATGTTGTAGAGGTAGAAGTAGCCCTAGTGAAATGTGTTCTGACCTCCAGAGGGGTTGGTTTTCCATAGTGCTTGTAGCAGAAATGGATGCAGTGTGCTATCCATTTGGAAATGGTTTGTGTTGAAATGGCCTTACCCTCTGTCCCTGAAGCAAAGCTGACTAGCAGCTGGTCAGCTTTTCTGAAAGGCTTAGTTCTATCAAGGTAGAACCTGAGCTGTCTGTGTACATCCAAGGAGTGCAGGATCCTTTCCCTTTTATTCTGAGTGTTAGGGAAGAAGGTAGGTAAATGGATGGATTGGTTTAGAGCCACACTGGATACCACCTTAGGCATAAAGGATGGGTTAGTCCTGAGGGAAACCCTGTCAGCATGGAAAATAACGAAGGGTTCCACAGCCATTAGTGCCTGTAACCCAAGACACCCTTCTAGCTGAAGTTATGGCTAAAAGTAAGGCTGTTTTCCAAGAGAGGAATTTTAAATCTGCTGAAGCAGCAGGTTAAAAAGGGGAAAGCGTGAGCTTTTCCAGTACAAAGTTAAGGTCCCAGGCAGGGGTGGGTGCTCTCCTTGGGGGCCTTAAGTTGTTAGCCCCTCTCAGGAACTGTTTGATGAGAGGGTGAGAAAATAGAGGTGGCTAAGTATTATAATGAGCTGAGATGGCAGAGGTATGAATCTTAATGGAGGAGAAGGACAGGCCTCCGTGGAGTAGCACTGCTAGGTAATCCAGGATTAGCGGTAAGGAGGGCACTGCTGTGTCCTTTCCTTTAGACTGAGTCCAAGAACAATATCTTTTATAATTTTCAGCATAGGATTTCCTAGTACTAGGCCTTCTGGCTTCAAGAATGATGTCCAGCACCTATTTGCTGAGGGTTGCTGTTGGGGTATTCAAGGGATAAGCCATGATGCAAGGTTTAGAGTTTGCAATTGCGGATGCAAAATCTGTCCCTCCTGCTGAGACAGGAGGGTAGGAGTCTGGTGTAGGTGCCAGGGTGGCACAGTTGTCAGGCTGCGCAGGAGTGGGTACCAGTGCTGGCATGGCCAGTCTAGGACAATCCGAATTGCCCTTGGCCTATCTTGTTTTATCTTGAGTAGTATTCTTGAGAGAAGAGGCAGAGGGGGAAAGGCATAGATTGAGAGGTTTTCCCATTGAAAGGATAGGGCATCCACCTTCCAGGCCCTGTTGTGAGGGTTCCTGGTACAGTGTTTGCTTAACTGGTGGTTCTCAGGGGAGGCAAAGAGATCCTCCTCTGGTGTCCCCTACCTCTGGATCAGAAGGTTGAAGGTGTTGGGCTCCAATTTCCACTTGTGTAGCTCTAGGAGATTTCTGCTTAAGTTGTCTGCCAGTGAACTTTGTTTGCCTGACAGGAATTGAGCTTGTAGATGGACTTGGTTGCTCAAGGCTCTGTTCCACAGGGCCATGGCTAATCTGCAGAGTGGATAAGAATGGGTTCCCCCCTGCTTGTTTATGTACCACATAACTGTGGTATTGTCTGTTTTAATCAGCAGTTGTCCTGGAAGGATTAGGTATTTGAAAGCTGCCAGAGCATTCTGTACAGCTAGCATCTCTTTTTGATTGATGTGCAGGAGAATCTGCCTTGGGGTCCAGTGGTCCTGAATGCATTTGCCTGCCATGTGAGCCCCCTTACATAGTCTGATGCATCTGTTGTCAGGGTTTGGGTGGTAAAGGGTTGAGTGAAATGCAGTCCCTTGTTGTGGTTGCATGCTTCTGCCCACCAAAGGAATTCTGCCCTTAGACAAGGTATGATAGGAATGACTGTTTCCAAGTCCTGAGAATGCCGGCAGCAAAGACGTTTTAAGTACTATTGAAGTTTTCTCATATGCAGTCTTGCATATGGAATTAGAAGAATACATGAAGCCATGAACCCTAAGGCTTGCAGTATTTTTCTTGCAGATAGCTGGGTTCTGGTGGCCATTTTTTTGAAGTCATCTGTCAGATAGACCTGTTTTTCTTAAATGAGAAATGCCATCTGGGAAGTTGTGTCCAAGATTACTCCCAAGAATACAATCTTTTGACTGGGTACCAGTTGAGATTTCTTTTCTTTTCTTTGATGGTATACCTCAATGAAGTGAGAAGGCTTTTTACAAATGCCAGGTCCTGATACAGCAATTCCTGACTGTCTGCCTGAATCAAGCAGTCACCCAAGTATGGGAAAATTTGGATATTTCTCTGCCTGCAGTATGCAATGGCTGGACCCAGGCACTTTGTGAATACTCTAGGCGCAGTAGATAAGCCAAAGAGAAGTGCAGAGAACTGATAGTGCACAGATCCTGCCCTGAAACGTAGATATTTCCTGCATGACTTCCTCATGCGGATGTACAGATAAGCTTCTTTTAAGTCTAGAGTGACTAACCAGGCATCCTTGGGTAGCACAGGGAGAAGCTGTTGCAGGGTAAGCATCTTGAATTTTGGGACCACCAGAAAGGTCTTGAGAGTTGATAGATCCAGGATTGGGTGCCAACAGCCCCTCTTTTCTGGGCACCAGGAAAAGTCTGGAGTAGAAACCCTGATCCTTTTGTTCTACTGGAAAAGGTTGAATAGCTCTGATATTGAGCAGGGAAAGTACTTGCTTTTAAGCCTCTGCCCATTGGTTTAGAGGAAGGTCTGGAAACCCACTTGGGGTTGGCAGTGAATGGAAGTAGACTTTGTATTCCTGAGATACAATGTTGAGGACCCATCGGTCCTGAGTGATGGACATCCAGTTTTTTGCAAGTTTTACTCCTAGGGGCACAAGCAGTTGGGCAGGGCTGGGAAGTAGAACTGAGAAGTCATTGTGAACTTTTGGGGGCACGCCATTGCTTAGATCTCTGCATACCCTGAGACTGTAGTCTGGGTGGCCTGTTTCCCCTGGGTCTTGTCTGGGAAGGCCTGGAAGGGGCTGGGAATGACCAGTGTTTTGAAGGCCAATGCCTACTGAATCTAGGTCACTGCACTTGTAAGAACTCTTTAACAGTTTTCATAGATTTAACTTTTTCTTCCATCTTTTTAAGAACTTCTTCTGCTTTGTGCCAAACAAACAGTCCTTATTTAAAGGAGCGTCTAGTAATTTGGATTTGACATAATCTGGCAAGGTTTGTTCCTTCAGCCAAGCATGCCCTCTCAGTACAGACCCAGTGACTGCAGCCCTGCAAGATGCTTCTAGGGCATCAAGGCCACACTGCAAAGTATGCTTACTAACCTGGTTTGCAGAATGCTCTTGTAAATCTTTATTTTCTGCACAATCTGGAAATGATACCATTTTTTGTTTAATAAGTTCCATAATATGTTGCTGGTACATCAGCATGTGAATCTGGCAATTTAATGCCCTGATAGCAAGGGTTGCATAGGTGTATATACCTTCTTATCCCATCTGTCTAATGCTCTGGAATCCCCGTCCAAAGGGGTAGGATTTTTGGCTGTAGTAGCCTTAATACCTTTAAGTCCATGGGAAATGATCTTTGGATCAGCAGTAGGATTCTTGAAAAGAAACTTGTGGGAATCAGGTACTCTGTAGTACCTGTCAGGTTTCCTAGGGGCCAGGGGTAATGTGTCTGGAGTAAGACTGGATTCCATAAAAACATCACCTACAACATCCAGGACAGGGGGTATAGCTAGAGGCCTGTACTGAGGCAACTCTAAAAATTCTCTGAGTCTCTTTTTGGACTGAGGCTAGTTTTGGCATTCTCAGTGGAAATGCTCTCTTAAAGTATGCAAGGTTTTACCAAAAGAAAAATCCTCTGGATGGGAGGCAGAGGGAATGGATTCCTCTGCATATGAATCCTCATAAGCTGATAAGGGCATGTCCTGATAATAAGAAGGGTCAGAGTCATCAGACTCCTGGTCTGTAGAATCAGAAGAAAATTCAATTCTTTGTCTCTTAGCAGGGGAAGGCTGGCTTCCCCTAATTAGCATAATAAGGTCTTCAGCCATGTGCTTTGGTCATCGGTTTCTAGGCTTAGTGCATACTCTGGGCCTAAGAAATGTGGTAGTTTTTGCTAAAAAAGAAGTCATTGGTTTGATTCGAACATCAGCAGGATGGAATACATCCTCAGAAGCCGGTGCCTGCACAGCAGCTCCAGACCCATCCAAGGTAGAGACATCCGCTGGTTTCATAGTCGAAGAAGCATTTTGCGGCATACTGGACTCTGAATGGGTCTCAGCACAGGTCCGTGAATCCATAGAAGTGGGCATCAGGGGCTGCAAAGGCATCTCACTGAGTACCATTGGACTGGCGACTAGCTTAACGGAAGCATCGTTGGCAGTTTTGGACCTATGCGGTCTGTCTCTGTCTTTATCTTTACATTTTTTTGGAAGATCGGTAGTCAGATGGCTTATCAAAGCCATTTTGGAATATGGAGAACGAGAGCAAAAGAATTTAGTGACAAAGATAGCCTGATGATGAATGGTTCGAGGCACAAAACTGACAGTGCGAGACATCGTGGTCTGGGCCTAAGCAGGTGACTCAGTAAGAATGAAAATCTCTGTGAGGTATTTGTTTTCTACAGGCATGGCAATTGTTAACTTTTTTTGACATCAGTTAGAGCAAGTAAAAGGGATGCCCAACAGGGTACTTAGCTTTACTAGACTTATCAACTCAAAAACTAAAATTTCAGGTGGCGGCCGACCGGCACTTGCGAACTGCTTCTGCTTCGGGCTCCTCCTTGGCAAGAAAGACTGATGTAATGACATCAGCTGTCTGTTTTATACCCCTGATGACCTGATGTCATGGAAGAAGCGACAGTATCCGACGCAGAAATACTAAGACTCTGGTATTCGGGCCGACTGAGGGCTACCTGCAAGCAGATAACCCAAGTGTGATGATTGCAACAGTGAAACATGAAGAACATCCATCGATTAAAACTAAATGTCAAGAAATGTATGTTATACAACAACCCCCCCCATTAATATTCCAAAACATGCACGCTGATTGGTCAGTGTGCACGTTGTAAATCAGAATTATAGTAATGGAAAAAGGTCCGGTCGCCTGGACTTTTTCCATTAGTATAACTCTTTTTTTACAGCAATGGAGAACACAAGATCTCCGTTGCTGTTTAGACACTGTCTCGCTATGTTAAAGGAGTTTAACATAGCGAGACAGCTTTAAAAAAAGTAACGAAGATCTTCCTATCTCCGTTGCTTTTTTTAAAGGTGTCTCGCTATGTTAAATGGGTTTAACATAGTGAGACAGCTTTAAAAAAAGCAACGGAGTTTCTCCATTGCTTTTTTTAAAGCTGTATCGCTATGTTAAACTCGTTTAACATAGCGCGACAGTTTATAAAAAGCAACATAGATCTTGTTTTCTCCGTTGCTTTTGCCCACAGCTCTGATGTACTGCATAAGCATACACATGCGCAGTACATCAGAACTGCCGCAGAATACCAGACAGCTGCAGAAGGGCAGCAAGGAGGCATTATACAATGCCATTATTTAAGAAAAATAATTTTTTTTTCTTAAATAATGTCATTGTATAATAGCAATAACCCACTTCTGGGTGTGGGTAATGCTGGATTTACCCACGGTTGTCTTTGTTTGGCCACTCGGGCTTCGCCCTCATGACCAAACTACACCAACTGTGGGTAAATTCAGCATTACCCACACCCAGGCGTGGGTTATTGCTATAATGTTATCCTCTGGCAAGCATGGCTTCTGTTGCAACTATCACATTGACAACACCCCCTCTCGAAAGCTGATCCTACAGTCAGGAATTTGGGAATCTGTCCTGACAATGAAATATCTTTTGATCATCTCAGTTTCACTATTTCAAGGAAGTCCTTCTTCATTGCATAATTTATATCTAAAGGTATGCAGACCAATTCCAGGAATGTAATCATTCCACTTTACTCACCTCTCAGGCTGATCACTGAATATAATGCTCCTAAAGGGACCACAACACATTTTCACTAAAAAAGTCAAGGGCCAAAATCACAAAAACTATGCAGACCATCTCAAAGCCTTTTCGGTCTTCTCGATATAATATAGGCTAATAAGAGACATCCTCCGCCTCGTGTATACAGCCTCAACAGCCTTTGTTCTGTCAGACCTTTTATACATTTTCAAGTCCAACAGTAGTGTGAAATCATGCTCAAGACATCTCAGTCTTTTTTGCAACACAAACAGAACATGTTGGAGGGATAGGTATGTATCACAGAAGGTTTACTATCAAAATGTTGGGTGAAGGTTCGACGACCACAGGATGTTGAACTCCGGTTCGGTGAATCTAGTGTTGTCAAACCTTCACATGTGTGAGGTCCCAGTCAGTGAATGCACTGTGCATTCGCATCTATGTGGTCGGTGTTGTAAGGAGAGATCATGGACAGTGCAGATCAGGAAATTTACCCCTTTCCCCACTGTAGTGCTATCTCGGAGTTGGACTATATCATTTGCAGGGGGTGTGGGGTGCAGGGGGGTTTGCCCTCCTGCAAAAATGTGTAGTTTAGTGTTGTGCAGTACCTTCGTACTGCTGACAAACAGAACTACAGTTACTGTTCTTGCAGGTGTGGGGTGAATGGTATGTGGAATTATTCGACATACTGACTTGATCGGTGTTCTGTGTTCAGATATGTTTTTTGGTTTCTTGGACAGTTTTTGTTTTGTTCATCGCTCATATGATAGTAAACCATCACAGAGATACCTCTTCTACAGAACCATCTTCCAGACCTCCACTCCACATAAAGCAATTTTTCTTACTCTATTCAAATGTAATTTGGTTGAATGGATGGGAAACCGCAAATTCACCCTGTTTAGAACCCATATCTCTCACGGAAAGGGGCAAAACGTTTATGACCCCACATATCCTTGTTCTGCCCACTTCTGGGTTATTCATACACAAAATAAAAGGGCTGGCAAGCTCTTATGAACTTGGATGTCTTTGTCTATATATATCTTCAAAGATTTTTGATTTTACTGTAGGAGTATTCATTAGAAGTGATTTCTTTTGTGCATATGAGTTGCACAATGTTATGTCTCACTTCCTCTCTTGAGTCCATTTTTGATTTTACTGTAGGAGTATTCGTTAGAAGTGATTTCTTTTGTGCATATGAGTTGCACAATGTTATGTCTCGCTTCCTCTCTTGAGTCCATTCTTTTTACGGTTGCAAATACTTGTGGTCTTTTTCCTTCACTCTTAATACTTCCATTTTCAAATCTTTTTTTTCTATTTCACTGTATGTTTATTTACCTAGATAGCATTTGTTTGTTTTGCTTAATTAGTGATCTCAGCCTGACATTTGTAATTCTTGAATCCCCCCTCCCATTTCTATGACTTTCCTCGCTTCTATTTTTTTTTTCTTATTCTTGCAGGGTAAACCCCCCCTTTTAGGAAATTTGGATTTTATTGCACAGAAAAAATAAAATATGACTTCTTTATTTTTATGAACATCTTTATTAAATCACTGCTAATATAATGACACAGGTGCACATACATTATTATAAAATAAAGAAAAAACACGCTAGCATGTTTTCATGCACTGCTCAGAGGTTCCATTCATTTGACTGAAAACTCAAAATATTGAAATGTGAATCTGCCCCTCCCCCAGTGTTGTGCAACCCTGCAGGAGGATTTGTAATACAAAGGCTTCAATATTTCGAGTTTTAGATATTTTGTGCTTTCAATATTTTGAGTTTTCAGAATTACGATATACAACTATACACATCTGTTAACTTTTTAACCCTCATTCAGGCTGATGTTACATAAATTGCTCAAGTCCTTCTGCCCGTTAAACCTCATTCCTCGCCTTAACATTATTCTGCAGGTATTGCTCCCAGATATTCCATTTACTTATATACAATTTGTTCTTTCTTTTTTCTTAAGATCTTTTATCTCCTTCACAGCTGGTTTAGACTTTATTTTCCATTTTCTTGGCAGCCAGAAGCGTATACGATTAACAGTTGATAGCCTATTTCCTCAAGTATCCATGTCGCTGTTTCCAAACCTCTTACCTGGGTTACCATTTGCTTTATTTTATTTTTTTTTTTGTGGATCATCATTTTCTGTTGTTACAGTGTGGTCTCTTAGATCAGGCCCTAACACTGTGTCAGGATTCATCTCAGCCTTAGAATCCTGACCCTAGTGGCCCTGCCAGGGCTGGACATGTTTTTAACCTGAAACGAGTGCACAAGTTATTTTTTATTTTTTTCATACACATAGACTGCTCTATATGTCATCGAGAAATAAGCCAGTTTTGTCTTGTGGGATTTAGTAAACAACAAGGTCCACCACATGATGGTGTCAACCAAGGTTTGAGGATGAATTCAGTTCATACCAACATGTCCTTCTTTTTTTGCACAGATTCCATACCTCCATTCTGCTCCATCACAGTGTGGACACGCTGATGTCTTATCACGTTTTCTTTATATGCAAATCTCTTGTGGCATATAGTACAATTAAATGTTTTTTGCTTAGTGTGAACTGATTGATGTCTTAACATACTAGCTTTCCATCTAAAGCCCTTGTCACATGTTGCACACTTAAAGGGTATTTGTTTACTGTGGGTAATCTGATGTGCTACTAAACTTCCCTTACATGTAAAATCCTTGTCACATATTGTGCATTTATAGTGTTCTTGCCCAGTGTGGACAAACTGATGCTTTACCAGGCTACCCTTTGATGTAAAACTCTTGTCACATGTATCACACTTAAAAGGTTTCTGTTCACTGTGGACATGTTCGTGTTTTATCATGTTACCTTTCCATGCAAAACTCTTGTCACATTTCGTACATTTATATGGTTTCTGCTTCGTATGGATAATCGTATGCACTGTAAGACTAGTCTTAACTGTAAAAGCCTTGTTACAGATCTCACATTTATAGGGCTTCTCTCCAGAGTGAATTCTCTCATGCTCCTCCAACCTCCACTTAAACGTAAACCCCTTGTTGCACGTGGCACATTTATATGCTTTCTGTTCAGTATGCAGTAACTGATGTTTTAACATGTTGTACTTTCGTGAAAAGCCCTTGTTACATGTGATACATTTATAACATTTTTGCTCACTGTGGGTAATCTGATGTGCTACCAGACTTCCCTTACATGTAAAAGCCTTGTCGCATGTTGCACATTTATAGGGTTCCTGACCAGTATGGACAAAATGATGTTTTATTAGGCTATTCTTCCATGCAAAACTCTTGTAACACATTTCACACTTAAACGGTTTCTGTCCACTGTGAGCATATTGATGTTTTAGCATATTGCCTTTACATGCAAAACTCTTGTCACAGTTGGCACATTTATAGGGTTTTTGGTCCATATGGATAGTCTGATGGATAGTAAGTCTGCTCCTAACTTTAAAACCCTTGTTGCAAACTGCACATTTATAGGGTTTTTCTCCCATGTGAGTTTGCTGATGCTCTTTTAACCGCCACTTAAAAGTAAAACTCTTGTCGCATATGGTACATTTGTATGGTTTGTCTCCTGCATGGCGCAATTGATGTTCTACCATGTTGTACTTTTGTGTGAAGCCTTTGTTACATGTGATACATCTATAGGGTTTCTCATTCATGTGGACCGACTGATGTTTTATCATGTTACCCTTGTGTGAAAATTCCTTGTTGCAGGTGGCACATTTATAGGGTTTCTGTGCCGAATGGATAATCTCATGCACAGCTAAACTACTTTTATATGAAAAACTTTTGTCACATGTGACACATCTGTAGGGCTTTTGTTTACTGGAGACAATCTGCTGTCCAGCTAAACTTGTTTCACCTGAAAAACTTTTGCTATATCTGCTATGTTTATTCAGTTTCTCTTTACTGAAAATGTTTTCATGTGTTACAGCAATATTATTTTGTTTTCTGTTGCAGGGACTTAATCTGTCATTTATATTTTTATTGCAAAAAGTATATTTGTTGCTTTTCTTAATCTTTCTGCAGGAGCCTTGCATTTCATTAGTTTTCAGATATACTTCTGGGTTAGTTTCCTTAGCTGAATCATTACGTTCCACATAGCTATGGCATTGGTTATGTCTTTTGATGGACCTTTTATCTGGAACCTTGGCACCATCAGAATGAAGGTCTTTCTTATGTGATGACTGCTGACTCCAAATGTCACTGAAATCTGTACTCCTGCTGACTTAAAAATACATAAGAATATGTTAAACGTACAAAATGAAGGGTTATCTTGTTCTGTCAAATGTTAATAGTACAAATGTTAAGCAAGGCTCAGGTATCTTTTCTTTTTAATTTCTAATGTTAGTAATCAATGACTTGCTGATCAATATGCTTTAATGATGCTTTTCCATTTTTGCATATAAAATTAAATGGCTTCTCCTATCCATTCTCATGTCACTTAATTTTGTCACTAATTGTTTTTTTCTTTTTTTTGTAATATTTAAACAAACTCTGCTGATGATCTGCTGTTTTACTATCTTCATTACAGTAAGAGTAAAACAAAATGCTATTGGAGATAAACTTCACTGGAAACTGTGATTAACAACATACAGAATAACATACTGACTTAAAACTTGTAAAACAGAAATTATGTACTTACCATTAACTCTGGGTCCTTTTCATACAAGTCCATCTGATAGGACAGTTGGATACGGAACCACCGCTCAGACCTGATATGGCCATTAGCTAGAAATCTAGTGTCTTGAGCTCCTGCTAACTTTCCCATAATCCTTTGTATGTCTTCCGGTTCAGACTGAGTCTGATGACTAGAAACTAGATACAGAACAAACTGCAATAACAGACAAAGAAACAAGTATGTCAACTTATATGGGGGATGGAGACAGGGTTGTTGTATCAGACAGACTTGGATGAAAACAATCTCCTGTTATGATAAGCACACAACTTACGTATTTCATCAGTCTGCCAACATGACAGTTGGAAGAGAATCCCAAATTACTTGAGTTGTTGGATGGAATTATAACAGCATACTCTGAGAATGAAGCTTCAAATGTGTGTCTGTTTCCAGAAATAATGTACAATTTTTAGTGTTTGGAAAAGTTGCACAGTGTAGACCATGTGGCTACAGCACAAATGTCATCAATGGAAGAGCTCCTGAAAAAAGCTGTGGAAGATGCCAAAACTCTTGTTGAATGGTCCTTAGTTTTGACAGCAAGGGAGGGCCTTGCTGCTCACAGAACAGACAAAGGTGATGCAATCCCTCAGCCATCTTGGCAGTGTTTGCTTAGAAACATTTCAGCCCAGTCTGTTAGGAGAAAATGATACAAACAGCTGGTTGTCTTTTCTTGGTTTTGTGTAAATAAAATCTAAGCTAGTTGTGGACAGCTAGCATGTATAGGAGGTACTCCCCTTTGTTGGGGTATTTTGAAAACACCACTGGAAGGTTAATGGACTAGTTGATATTATTCTCTGAAGGTACCGTTGGAATAACTGATGGGTTAGTTTGTAGGGTGACGAAGGATGATCAAACCCTTGATTGTAGATCCAGATAGACAAATGTTCCCAGTTACTCCTACAAGCCTTTTCAGTAGACTGCTTCCCAGAAGCAGACAATATGCTTCCTTTAATAGAAAAGTATATCTAGCCATTAGGGGAAACAGAGAAACATTGCTCCCACCCAGAGAGGAGGCATCCATGGTTACTATTGCTGTTAGCATAGTTAGAACAAATTTTTCCTGACTGAAGAAGAGGACGCATCGACCACCAATTTAAGCAACTCCTGCAGGAGTAAGTTAAATAAATGGTGGTGGAAGGATGGTCTTTCAGCTGGGACAATTTTGTGGATAACATTCACTGGATGATCCTTATGTGAAATCTGGTGTAGTGTACCATGAAAATTGTAGTTGCCATGAGGCCCAGAACTTTTATAACCAGCACTATTGGTGGCATCTGACAGTAGCTCAGAATTCTTATTGAAATTGTAAAGTCGTACAGTACTTTAAAAATGAAGACAGATACATTTCTTTCTCTCTTTCAGTGGCTTTTATTAACTACAGTACACACGTGCAGGAGCCTCATGGAAAGTACCAGGGAGACTCCCAGAACAAAGAAATAAACAAGCTTATATACTGGTAATATTGCTGACAGTACAAAAATATAAAACTGAACCAATTATTTCATTACGTAGGGCAATTAACCAATCAAAGGTTTACCCGTAAACACAAGACAATTCACATCATCATATCTCTAGGCAGAAGAGAAAATCGGATATACTTCCATAAAAGGCACATTTCCTGCCTACAGGCAGAATCTAGTTTGTTCAGTATTTTTCCATTATTCACAGTTCAGAGTTGACAGTACTCAGTACATCTCAGTTTATACAAACTGTCACATACTCAATTCCCTTGAAACACATGCTTTGGCTGTTCATATTCTACAATCCCCCATTTGATGCTGTGTAAGCATCATCATTTAACCTGTCATACATTTGCCACAGATCTAGCATAACCATGCTACTAGTCTTTTCATCATTGAGAGACATTTTCGTTTCATTATCTATAGTCATAGTTGCAGGCATATAAAATTTAGGCACTTTCTTCACAGATTTTGAAGACATTAATTTCAAGATCAGTGCTTTGATTAGAAATAAGACAATGAAAGAAACAATTGCTAATACTGCAATTAACAAAATCAGCTTCAACAGTCCACCACCCCAACCTGAGAACAGGTTGGTTAACCAAGCCCATGTTGAGCTATCGGCCTCTTTCGCCTCTGAAAGTTTGGAAATTCTCTGAATCAGTTCAAGGTGACTTTCAATTTCATGCTGATCATCAGAAATAAAAGTACAGCACTCCTCCTGGATTAAAGAGCAAGTTCCTCCTTTCGCCGCTAGGGTGAAATCGAGGGCCATACGGTTTTGGAGTACTACAGCCCTCATAGCAGTCAGTTCATCAGTTACTAGATCCAAAGCAGAAAATGTAGCATTGCTCAAGATTTTGAGCAGTTTAGATAACTTTCTCAGTTCCCAAATTGATTTCACTGCTCCGTATGACGGAATTATACCAGCCCATGATATTACATCATCACCCAAGTCCATATGGGACAGTCCTTTGGTACTAGCATGAGCCAAGTCATGATGATAGATCCATGAAGCATCAACTTTGCCTAACAGATTGGCAGGCTTCTTGACCTCTCGAACGTTCTGAATTTTCCCTTAGGTAATGTAGATACATGTCGGATAGCTGGAACTAGGTAATCCAGTAAACAGCTGCCAGACCAGTTTCCTGGTAGCCATTTATATGCTTTTCTTCTGCACACAAAATAACAGTTCTCTACTTTGATAGTGATATTGATAAGCTTAAAGCGATTCTCAGCATTCTGCCACCCTTCAAATATTTTCCAGTAGACAGTTTATATTTTCTGGGAAAAGTTAGCTATAGAGTTTTTACAATTCTTGATATAGGTGAGAAATCGGTTACACAACCCCATGCAGTGCAGTTATATACCACTGTTTTGTTGCAATGCCTCCACCCTACTCTGATTTTATCAAGTTTCTGGAAACACACAGTTCCATTTTGACGGACATACAACTGTAATGCTACTTTGTGTTTTGAAATAACTCTTGATGTGTCGTAGATCAGATTCGTCCATGTCTCTTTAATCCCTAAAGGAACTATATTTAGCATCAATCCCCCATGAACCGTAGGAGTGGCAGTGCAGATCCAGCAATTGGAAACATTAAGGGATGATGCATAAGTATATTTTATAGCTTGGTAGGTATTGAATGGTGGTTGCCATGCAGTTCTTTTGGCATGAGGTATTACTGTAGCGGAAAATAGGAATGGCCACAGTAGAAATATAAGAACAACAAAAATAACCACCAAGATTGTTTTACAGTACCTCCGTGGAAATGGTAGTTTTGGTGGTATTGTATTAGAATGAAGAAGTGTTCCGATTGAAGAAATGTCAGACATTGTTAGGTGCAGGAACAGTATGGCTTAGAGTACGGGAGGCGATAGGTGGAGATTCTGGAGCTGTGAAAGGTAGAGGTGTTTGATCTTTGGAAGGGACGACTTTCTTAACGTGTGATATATGGATCCAGGTTGGTGAGCCTTGTAATCGTAATGCTGAAGAGGTTGTCAGTAGAACCAGGTAAGGCCCCTTCCAACGAGGTTGCATTGCTGTTTTTCTGGAGAAAGACTTGACGTACACCCAATCGCCTGTTTGTAGTTCAGAAGACGTAAAAGGATCAGGGTTATGTTGTGCTGCTGCTACTTGGCGGTGATAACACTGTAAGAAAGAAACAAGAGAAGTGCAGTATATAATAACATCATAATCAAAGGCATCATACTCAGAAAAGGATGGTGGCGGAGTCATGGGCATGCGCATAGGTCGGCCCATTAGAATTTCATGAGGAGAAAGACCTTTAGTAGGATTTACTTGTGCTCTCATAGAGAGCAAAGCTAGTGGTAAGACCTGTACCTAAGTGAGGCCTGTTTCAGTAGTAATTTTTGCTAGTCTAGTTTTCAATGTTTGATTCATGTGTTCTATAATTCCAGATGCCTGCGGTCTATATGGACAGTGGAATTTTAGGGTGATGCCCAACATAGTACACAGTGAGTCAATTAATTGAGCTGTAAAATGTGTTCCACGGTCTGAATATATATAACAGGGAACACCAAATTCATAACAATGTTTCTTAGCAACTGAGACAGCATAATTTTTCACAGAAGGGTATGCTTCTAACCATCCAGAAAAAACATCAACAACAGTTAAAACATATTTAAAACGTGCACAAAGTGGTAATTCTATAAAATCCCATTGCAAAGCACAAAATGGTCCCAATGGTTTTGGTAAGGGTTGTACGGGAGCCATTGTGCCTTTAGAAATATTGTACTGTAAACAAATGGAGCATTTGCTCACAAAGTGCTGTACAGAAACAGAAAGCTTTGGGACAAACCAATCCTTTTGGATTTGTTTAATTAAAGCTTGTACCCCAACATGGGCTGGCAAATGATAAGCTTTAATGAGGGAATTTAGCATGAATAGGGGGCAAACCAATCTGCCGTCTGGATGTTGCCAAATCAAATCAGATCGTTTAAAACAATTTTGAGCCAGCCATGTTTTTCTTTCTGATTCTGAGACCTCATTCTGTAAAGCTTTTAGTACTGTTTCATCAAAAGTTTTCATAGATTGTAATGGCTGCAAAAAGTGACCCTGAACAGTTTGTGACAAAGCAGCCTGTTTAGCAGCCCAATTAGCAAAATTATTGCCTTTACTTTCGAAAGTGTCATTGGATTGATGGGCTGCACATTTAACAACAGCAATTTCAGAAGGTAACAATAAGTCTTGTAGTAAATTATTGATATAAAAATGTTTTTTAATGGGTGTTCCGGAAGATGTTAAGAACCCTCGTTCTTTCCATAATATGCCAAAATCATGAACAACACCATGGGCATAACGGGAATCAGTATAAATAGTGGAATCAGTATAAATAGTAACAGACTTGTCTTTAGCTAGTTTACATGCATGTGATAATGCCACTAATTCTGTGGCCTGTGCGAAGGCGCCAGTAGGTAATTGTGCTGACTGCAACACTTCAGTCGGTGTGCAGACTGACCAAGCAGCTTGGAATTTGATGGAGTTTGTTCTCAAACAGGATCCATCAACGAAAAGAACTAAATCAGGATTTTGCAAAGGAGTAGCAAATAAATTCAACCTAGGAGAAAGAACAGAGTTTACTACTAACACACAATCATGTGGTTCGCCCTCGTCTGAGGTTGGTATTAAAGAGGCAGGGTTTAGTGGTGGGCAGAGTTTAATTTGTAAAGCAGGATTTCCCATTAAACTTATTTTGTACTTAGTAAGGTGTGCATTTGAAAGATATTGTGTTTTAGTTTTCAAAAGTAAGGCTTGAACAGCATGCGAGACTGCTAGTACAGTGTTATGTCCCAGGGTTAGTGGAGCTGCCATGTCTACCAAGACGGCAGCAGCAGCCACAGCCCGTAAGCAAGCTGGATAACCAGAAGCAACCGGATCCAATTGAGTGCTATAGTAAGCAATTGGTCGGCATCCTCCAGTGCGTTGCTGGGTTAAGAGACCCCAGAGCAGTCTTATTTTGTTCGCAACAAAAGAAAACAAAAGGTTTAGAATAGTCTGGTAACCCTAAGGCAGGAGGATTTACCAGGGCTGTTTTAATTGCCTGAAAAGCCTCATCGTGTTGTGATGTCCAGGGTAGAGGGTCTGTAATGTCCTTTTTCAAGAGTTGCAACTGAGGGGCAGTAATTTCTGAAAAATTAGACACCCACTGTCTACAGTATCCTGCTAGACCAAGGAACCCTCTAAGTTGCCTCTGGGTTACAGGACGAGGTGCAGTTTGAATAGAACTGATACGGTTTGGGAGTATTCAGCGTGAACCCATTTCAATTATGTGTCCTAAATACTGTACTTTATCTTGACAATATTGTAATTTCGATTTATTTACTTTAAATCCACGTGTGGCTAGAAATTTTAACACTAAAAGAGAATCTTCCTTACAGGCGTTACTGTCTGGGGAGGCTATAAGTATATTGTCCACATATTGGACTAGTACTGAACGTGACGGTAGCTGTAAATCTTGTAATTGCCTATGCATTTCCCTTGAAAATAAAGTCGGAGATTCTACATACCCCTGGGGCAATCAGGTCCAAGTGTACTGTTGCCCTTTGTAGGTAAAAGCAAACAAATATTGACTATCAGAATGTACTGGTATAGAGAAAAAAGCTGATGAAATATCTATTACTGTAAAACATTTAACTGTAGGTGGGATACAACTTAAAATAGTGGCAGGGTTTGGCACAATTGGGAAAACAGGCATAACTGCTTTGTTAACTTCCCATAGATCCTGTACAAATCTGTAAGCTTGTTTACCAGGTTTCTTTACTGGTAATATTGGAGTATTACATGGGCTTGTGGTGGGTACTATTATCCCTTGCTGTGCTAGTGCAGAAATAACAGGGGCTATACCAGAAATAGCCTCAGCCGTCAGAGAGTACTGTGGTACTCGCGGTAACCTTGCTCCAGGTTTTAGAGTTATTTTTACAGGGATAGCTTAAGTCAAAAATCCTACATCATTATCATGAGTTGTCCACAAGCAAGGGGATAGGGAGTGTAAATCTTCATTTCTGTTAGAATCTGACTGAATACACATTGACTGCAATGTGATAGTATCATCCAAGGCTGCTAAAGTAGTGTCCTGTTGGTCTGAAGGTACTTGGAGATAGACTCCATCAGCTGTGCAAAAGATGGTGGCCCCCATTTTGCACAACAAGTCTCGTCCTAATAAATTTAAAGGCACTGATGGTCCTACTAAAAAGGCATGATTATCCTGCCACGGTCCCAAAGTTATTGGGACCGGAACGGTTTCAGAATACTCGATAGGTATACCGGAAACACCTACTCCTTTTGTCACTTTATTAGAAAGTGGAATATTCATGGCTGTTCTGCTAGTTAACATAGATTTAGTTGCTCCGGTATCAATCAAAAATGGATATGGTTTATTTTTAACTGATAACATAACATGTGGCCTGTCCTGATCCACAGGAAGGAAGGGGTACAACTGCTGTTATTTCTGTTCAGGGAACCTTCATTGTGGTTGTTGTCGAGGGTTTGGCATTCAGATAGAATTCCATTGTTGTGGCGCCTCAGTGTATGGTGCAGGTTGCTCTGCCAAATATGGACACTCATTTTCCAATGGCCTGTTTGGCCACAATTGAAACATTCATTTTGATTACTTGGATTCTGGGTTTGGGTGGGTTGTGTGCCTTGATAGTTTTGTTTATTGTGAGTAGCTGGACTGTGACCTCTACCCCTCCCCCGTCCCCGCCCTCATCCTCTACCTTGGTGACCGGGTTGGCCCAGAGCATTACACATTTGAATTTGTGCTTGTACTAATTTTTCCTGTAAATCCTTCTTTTCTTTAGCCAAATGGTCAGATAGGTATTGTACTTGCTGGACTAACTCATGCAGGCCCAAACTGGGCCAATTCAAACATACTTCTTTTAATTTATCTCTCACTTGAGGGCGTAACCCACCCACAAAAGCAGCTGACAGCCCACTCTGTGCTGGCCCTTTGGTGGGTTCTGGGTATCCGGAATATGCATCAGTAAGTCATCGTAAATATTCATCTATAGGTTCGTCTTCTCTCTGTATGACTGAGTTAATCTTAGACCAATTTGGGGTAGGTGGCACTATGACAATAATAGCATCAACTATTCGTTGTCTAACTGCTTCAAAACCATTTTCCCCTTGTGTGTTATGCTTTGGTATTGGGGTGGGGACGTTAGCATGATCCCATATACGTTTCATCAGATCAGCTGTTACAGCGTATTGGAGGACAGCTTTAACTTCTTCTATAGTAGGATTTTGTAAACATATGTGTCCTGCTAATACGCGATGAAACTTTGCTGGGTTATTACGAATGGGCGGAAGTGATTTAGTAATAGCTTGAAAATCAACTGCCGACCACGCCCTAGGTACGACGACAGTAGCCGGTTGTTCCGCATCTCTGGCATGTGCTGGATTTGGAACCTCCCTCAGTGGAAATACTTCTGCTTCGTCTAACGAGCTCGTGCTCGAATCGGAAGTGAAGCTTTGATGAGATTTATCTGGACTAATGTCCTTAACCACAATTGGGCATTGCTTATAATATTTACCCTTGTGTGAATAAACCGTTTTCCTGTTTTGAGGTATTTTCGGCTGACTGGACCTAGGGTCAAAAAGCATTTGCACTTTTCTTTTGTGCTGTTTCTTAATCTTAGAGCGGGTCACTCTAGGGGTGATTTGCCTGTATCTATCTGGTTATGTTGTTCTATAGCCAGGTGACTAGGCTGGCCTCCTATCACCTGATCTCCCTGTCTGGGGTCCAGAATGATTTGCTCTTCCGTCCGCCGGCCTTCACTCTGTATTGTAGAACTAACAGTTCCATCCTGTAGTTGTGAAGGTTGATATTGCGGTGGAGGAGCCGTAGGGGGTGGGAGGAACCATGGATTATCATCTTCAGCTGATTCTGGTATCTGTAGTTTATTTAATTCTTGTACCGGATATAACCCCTTAAAGGGTGGTTCTTTTAAACGTCTACCATTAGCTATATCTAGATTCTTAGTAGTTTGTCGCAGTTCCTTTATCTGCTCTCTTAACTTTTGTTGACTATCCTTAAGACTACTAATGACCGAATCTTTTTCCTGTTCTTTTGCCTCACACATCCAATCATTAAAAGCTGCCCAGCACAACCCTGGTATTTTTCCTTTCTTTTTTAAATTTTCGTAAATTAGTCAGAACATCTTTATTAAAACTACCATTTTCCAGAAAAGCAAGATTGCCGTTGTCCTTAATAAGGGCGATCCACTGATCTAAAAACATACAACTGTCCCGGGACACCCTATAAAACATATAACCAGCTGGTGTACCTTTTTCTGGCTCATTTATTTTTCCCACACTCACTCCCATTTTCACTCAGTATCCCACTATCACTCGATGAGCTACACCTGTTTACCACAAGTTTAGCTAAGGCGTTATGAAAACGTCTTGTTACCCCACTCTCATAAAAGATGCTACACCTGTTTACCACAAGTTTAGCTAAGGTGTTATAAAAACATCTTATTACCCCACTCTCATACAATAAGCTATACCTGTTTGACACAGGTCTAGCTAAGACGTTATAAAAACATCTTTTTACCCCACTCTCATACAATAAGCTATACCTGTTTGACACAGGTTTAGCTAAGACGTTATAAAAACATCTTTTTACCCCGCTCTCATACAAGATGCTATACCTGTTTGACACAGGTCTAGCTAAGACGTTATAAAAACGTCTTTTTCCCCACTCTCATTCCTCCTTTCATACGTATGACGCCAGTTTATTTTTCCAGATTAACCCCACTCTCATACTGCGTATTCAAAGCAGAAAAGAAATGCATGCCACTTGCCTTAAAATGACTGAAGGAGAGAAATCATAACTTTGTCAGATAAAAAAAAAAATTTTTTTTTTTTTGTTCATAAAACTTTAGAAGGTAGACAGGCGCAGAAAAATGAAAGAAATACTACAGAAAATTTGTTGTGGGCCCTTTTAGCAGTATTTCGTTCAGTTCTCAACTGCTGCAGCTTGCTCTTAATTCAGATCCGAGTAAACGGCACCAATTGTAAAGTCGTACAGTACTTTAAAAACGAAGAGAGATACATTTCTTTCTCTCTTTCAGTGGCTTTTATTAACTACAGTACACACGTGCGGGAGCCTCATGGAAAGTACCAGGGAAACTCCCAGAACAAAGAAATAAACAAGCTTATATACTGGTGATACTGCTGACAGTACAAAAATATAAAACTGAACCAATTAGATCATTACGCAGGGCAATTAACCAATCAAAGGTTTACCCGTAAACATAAGACAATTCACATCATCATATCTCTAGGCAGAAGAGAAAATCGGATATACTTCCATAAAAGGCACATTTCCTGCCTACAGGCAGAATCTAGTTTGTTCAGTATTTTTCCATTGTTCACAGTTCAGAGTTGACAGTGCTCAGCACATCTCAGTTTATACAAACTGTCACATACTCAGTTCCCTTGAAACACATGCGTTGGCGGTTCATATTCTACAAAAGGTAAAGAAAAGAGCGAGTCGTCTTTCTGGTGTTAGAGACACGTGACATGATGGTTCAGATAGCATCCGCTGAAGTTAATTTGTTGTGAGGGTTATAGCTGTGGTTTTTGATCATTTATGTACATGCTTAAAGATGGTAGAACTATAAAAAGTAGTCTCTGGCTGTTAGTAAAGATTCTTTGGCTGTTGCAGCTTGGAGCCAGAAGTCTAGTTGTCAGAATATGTGGATCGCTTGTAGCTGCAAGTGAGATGCATTTACTGCTATTTGATTGTCAAACATCTGGGGGGAGACTGGTGAGATAGAAAGGCAAGGATCTGAGTTTGTAATGACTGGCTCCTACCCAAAAGTACAGAAACCTCCTGGACTCCATTTTGATCTTTTTTGTGCAGGTAAGTGTCCTGGAGGTCTGTGGAGCACATTCAGTCATCTGTCTTGAGGCAGGGCAAAATCACTGGCATAGAGGTCACTCTGAATTGGGTCTTCTTTATGAACATATTTAGGGTGCTGAGGTCCAGAATTGTCCTGAGGTCCTTCTTCTTTGAAACCCAAAGAAATCTTGAATAAACTCCTGAACCTCTGGTCTCCAGGGACTTTCATGAGGACTCTTTTTTGAAGAAGAATGAACACCTCCAGGTGAGCTACTGGCATTTGATGTGGTGAAACATTTGGAAATGGGGGCTTCTGTTGTGGCGGCCTTTGCAAAAATGGTATGGTATATTCTCTGGGTATGATTTCTTACACATGTGTCTTGTGTGATGGTTATCCACACAGTTAAATGTCAACATAATCTCCCCACATGTGTCTTGTGTGATGGTTATCCACACAGGTAAATGTCAACATAATCTCCACACATGTGTCTTGTGTGATGGTTATCCACACAATTAAATGTCAACATAATCTCCACACATGTCTTGTGTGATGGTTATCCACACAGTTAAATGTCAACATAATCTCCACACATGTGTCTTGTGTGATGGTTATCCACACAGTTAAATGTCAACATAATCTCCACACATGTGTCTTGTGTGATGGTTATCCACACAGTTAAATGTCAACATAATCTCCACACATGTGTCTTGTGTGATGGTTATCCACACAGTTAAATGTCAACATAATCTCCACACATGTGTCTTGTGTGATGGTTATCCACACAGTTAAATGTCAACATAATCTCCACACATGTGTCTTGTGTGATGGTTATCCACACAGTTAAATGTCAACATAATCACATATGTGTCTTGTGTGATGGTTATCCACACAGGTAAATGTCAACATAATCTCCACACATGTGTCTTGTGTGATGGTTATCCACACAATTAAATGTCAACATAATCTCCACACATGTCTTGTGTGATGGTTATCCACACAGTTAAATGTCAACATAATCTCCACACATGTGTCTTGTGTGATGGTTATCCACACAGTTAAATGTCAACATAATCTCCACACATGTGTCTTGTGTGATGGTTATCCACACAGTTAAATGTCAACATAATCTCCACACATGTGTCTTGTGTGATGGTTATCCACACAGTTAAATGTCAACATAATCTCCACACATGTGTCTTGTGTGATGGTTATCCACACAGTTAAATGTCAACATAATCTCCACACATGTGTCTTGTGTGATGGTTATCCACACAGTTAAATGTCAACATAATCTCCACATATGTGTCTTGTGTGATGGTTATCCACACAGGTAAATATCAACATAATCTCCACACGTGTCTTGTGTGATGGTTATCCACACAGTTAAATGTCAACATAATCTCCACACATGTGTCTTGTGTGATGGTTATCCACACAGTTAAATGTCAACATAATCTCCACACATGTGTCTTGTGTGATGGTTATCCACACAGGTAAATGTCAACATAATCTCCACACATGTGTCTTGTGTGATGGTTATCCACACAGTTAAATGTCAACATAATCTCCCCCGACTGCTTCCTGAGAAGGCAGTTAATCAAGCCTTCAGGGGTGCTGATTTGAACTTCCAGAGAATGGTTCCCTGAATTCCTGGTTTTGTGGACATCTTCAACCACATAGTTGATATCCATTAATGGGGACATGGGTATCCCTCTCAGAGGAGGAGTGAAAGGACTAAAACTTGAATTTTCTAAATGACAGGGATTAGGAACCCTTCTGATTCCTGTTGAAGGATCTCTGATGGTTCTCAAAGTTGACTCCCACTGCAGACAGCATCTCCCCATTGTCTCACACATCTTCAGCTATTCCTTTACAGGTGGTCAGAAGAGTGAAAAGCCTCCAAATGAGGTGTCAGTAAATGATGCATTAAAATTGTCCACAAAGTCACACAAGCGGAACCAAGCATGAAGTTGAGGAGTTAAGCTACTGCCTGCTGCCCTTGCTATTCCATCAGCTATTTTGCGTTACAGATGCAAGGAGAGATTTGCCATTTTGTGCATGGTATTCATGGTGGCTTTTATTTCCTAGAAGACTTCTGGCTCATGGACTGACCCAAAAGTATCCCTAGCTTCCTTGGCTAGAGCCCTTTAGAATTTTTTAAGTAGGTTAAATAGCTCAGTGCTGTCATGGCAAAGGTGTCTGAGGCATAGACACATTTTCTGATTCTGTCTATCACCCTAGACTCCTTGTTCAGGGGATGGACAGCTGATAACTCATTAGTGAGTTCTTTCTTGGTGACAGCTACAACAATCAGAGTCTATCAGAGGACCTTTAGACTAGAATGACCTATCATTAGGGGGCCACAAGACTTTTAAGCTTTCTTGGATAACTTTTGCTGTATCAGATTCCATGCCTTCCTGGTGAGCAACTCAACAAGACAACCTGCAGGAGGGACCACTCAAGAGGTAAAAGGGGCAAAACCACATGTCTGGAAGAGGACTTCCTCATCATGAAAGGGCAGGTCAGATGGCCAAGATTCTCTCTCTTTCTTCAATTTCTTGACTTTGTTAAATGTGATGACTTCTGGAGGGGACGGAGGGAACCTTTTCTTTCATTCATATCAGTGTTGGATGTAATAGACTCCAAAAGGAGTCCGCTTATTTCCTTTTACATGTTCTCTTCCTGGGGACTTCCAGCTGTGAATGGTTGGAGTCCACAGAACTCACCTACTGTGAATCTTTGAAGGATGCAACCCTACTTTGCCTTTGGGAACCATGATGATTGGGTTAAAGAGCTACAGGATGGGCATCTAGGTGGAAAAGTTGTCCCCCAGTGGAAGGACTGCTGTCAACCTGGATGGGAATGAGGCTATCATTCTATTCATAACTTCAAAGGCAGATCCAGAATCCATCTGCACAGATGGCCTACACCTCAGAACTGACTCCTCTTCTGCTGTAGTTGAGGTGGGTGGCACTGAGGAGGACAGCCGAGACACAAAGGATCCAGAGGGTCTCAAGATGATTGGTACCATAATGCCAGCACTGAAGACCTCGATACTGAGAACATTTCTAAGCTAGTTATCCAAGCACACAGTGTCAAGGACTCAGCATCAAGTGTATGGGTCCAAGACCCACTTAACACTAAGAGAGTTGAAGCGGAGTGTGTCAGATATGAACATATCAGCAATGATGCTGAGATGAGAGATAGTTCCAAAGTGACAGCAGCCAGTAAAAGACTCACTCTGTGACTACTGATGCAGAAACTGGCACCAGGGAAGGAGACAGAAGAAGTGAAGAGAGCCAATCAGACCGGTTTTGATACCAGAGGGGGAATGAGATAATGTCCATTTCCATCTGTTTTTTCAAGCAGGCCCTTATCATTAGTTACAAAACTGCTTCAGATCTGCTTCCAAATGAGCAGATCACTTTCAATGAAGAAGTTGAAGGAGGCCTGGAAGAATGAAAAGGTATATCTGAAGATTTGGACCTCTTCAAGAGGAACCTTGACGATTGGATGGGAGAAAGGAAATTCACCCCAGGGATCACGTCAGTCGCCCTGCTAGACAGGGGTCCAGGAAAGTAAATAATGTGGGAAGAAATAGCCAGGGAATTGTTATGGCTAGGCTTGTATAGGCCCTAGGGCTGATAGCCTAGTACCAACCTATGAACCTATGAACCTATGAATGTTTACTAACAAATTTAGTGGGGGATTTGTCCTTAATGACAATTGTTTACAATAATGGAGGTTTTTTTCTCAGTACCGAGCAGGGGAAGATTCTGTCAATGGCAGTTTAGGATGGGAGGCAGTAGCCTAATCAACATTTTTACATTTTTTAGTTTATCCTATTATTATCTTTATTTTTATCTGATTTTTCAGTCTGTTTATGAATCAGAATCTTAATAATAAGTTTAGTTCTCCAATCTGCTAAGGAGCAGGGACCAAAACTTTGCATATGGAGAACTCAGTATTGAGATGATCTGACCCTAAAACAAACCAAACACACATATCACGTGCACTTTCAGGTGGGAGTTTATCTCCTCACTTTCAGCACTTTTTTAAAAGTCCTATTCATCTTTAAAGGAAAACTCCACCCAAAAGTCAAGTTTTTATTTCCAAAAAGTGATTTTACTTCTCTATAATCCAAAACTAAACGCTTCACATGCAGGAAAAACATCATTTAATAATTATGTTTGCCTTTCTTTCCTGCATTTGGCTTATCTCTTACATCACAATGGCTACTAAGAGTGGCACAGTAATTAGGTTAGGTCGCTTATTCCAACTACACAGCCATTATGAAAACAATGTCTCCTAAACAATGGCATTTAAATGTGCCTTATCAGTTGCAGATTGCTAGCGTCACACCTCAGATAAATAGTGTAGCCTGGAGTCTGAACACAGGCAGGCCTTTCAAGCTTAGTTTTCATATGCAAATGTCTTTCCCTTTGATAAAACTAAGTGCCACAAAGAAAGAAGGCAAATATGTTCATCTAAGTCTTCTTACTGTCTGTCAATATTTGATTTTGCATTTTTTCGAGACTGTAATTTCTGCAAAAGTGTGTTTCTTCTAGTATTTTGTTACAGCATTTTTGCATTGTGTATTATTTATTTTATTTTACATTTATTGACCGGGAGAGTCCAACTGGATTACAAGTCCATTTTTAGTGGAGGCCCGGGGAGAAAAGCTCCAAGAGAACAATTTTTTTACAAAACATAGTTTTAAGGACAGACTTGTGACATACAATATCCATAGAAGAGACTTTGACATACATATTAACTAACAGATAGGATACATTCATTCTCTACAATATAATATTAAATTTTAGAAGATATTCCTAAGTTTAGTATTCCTGTGATAGATTTACTATCAGAGTAAAAGCAGAGAGCTGTAGAATAAGGATCCGAGAGAGCAGATGATGCTCATTATAGTTGAGAAGGATAACACATTGATTTGCTGTATGTCGGAACTGACTCCTCTTGTACATTGTTTTAAGACAAGTCAATGAGTTGGGGAAAGAATATTAACATCAAATACTTTAATTCTAGCTACATTATTTAAAACTGTGAATACAACACAAACCATCTCAGCCCAAGTAACACCTATTAATCACATGGGTCAGATTTCTCACACATGGACACTGAACTACAGTTGTTACTTTGAAAAGAACAATTAACTCAGCTACATTTTCAAGCCTGTCATTCAAATATTTCTTAAAGTGCGGCAACAGAGATGGCGACTGATGACAATCAAAAGAAGCAACAACTAAAAATAAAATAAAAATAAATAAATAAATAAAAATGCAGATTGATGCTGACAGTGACATGTAGGCAGTTACAGTACTGTTGTAAGCTGATGAGAGAGAAAGCCACACTAAATGATCCCTCATCTTAAGGCTGTATTTCTGTCCCTCTAACATGACATCAGGAAGGCAAAGGCATTGACTGTAAAGCAGAATAATGCCAGCCATAGCAGCCTTCTTCAGGTAATTTTGGCGTATAACAAATGAGAAAAGAACAGTAACTATTTTCTTTGATACAGAGGCATTAGCAGTGCAGAAACATTTAAGACTGGCTGAAAAAACATAGGTTTATTCAGTTTTTGGGTGTGGTTCTCCCTTAAGTATATAATCACAAGTGGAGCTAAAAGCATTGTGAGAGATCTACTGCTAATACTAATAACTTTAAAGGCTAATTATTGTATAAATAAATATACAGAAAACATTAAAAAAACAAAGTAGCACAAGGCAGATACCATTAATGCCAAGAAATCCAGGCATTTAATAAGGTAACAGCTCCAAGATAAACTAATGTCAACAATATCACAACTATACAAAATATCAGATTAGCTACTGTGTTACCAAATGTAGATAGCTACTGTGTTACCAAATGTAGATAGCTACTGTGTTATCAAATGTAGATAGCTACTGTGTTACCAAATGTAAATAGCTACTGTGTTATCAAATGTAGATAGCTACTGTGTTATCAAATGTAAATAGCTACTGTTATCAAATGTAGATAGCTACTGTGTTATCAAACGTAGATAGCTACTGTGTTACCAAATGTAGATAGCTACTGTGTTATCAAATGTAGATAGCTACTGTGTTAACAAATGTAGATAGCTACTGTGTTATCAAATGTAAATAGCTACTGTGTTATCAAATGTAGATAGCTACTGTGTTATCAAATGTAAATAGCTACTGTGTTACCAAATGTAGATAGCTACTGTGTTATCAAATGTAGATAGCTACTGTGTTATCAAATGTAGATAGCTACTATGTTATCAAATGTAAATAGGTACTGTGTTATCAAATGTAGATAGCTACTGTGTTATCAAATGTAGATAGCTACTGTGTTATCAAATGTAGATAGCTACTGTGTTATCAAATGTAAATAGCTACTGTGTTACCAAATGTAGATAGCTACTGTGTTATCAAATGTAGATAGCTACTGTGTTATCAAATGTAGATAGCTACTGTGTTATCAAATGTAAATAGCTACTGTGTTACCAAATGTAGATAGCTACTGTGTTATCAAATGTAGATAGCTACTGTGTTACCAAATGTAGATAGCTACTGTGTTATCAAATGTAGATAGCTACTGTGTTATCAAATGTAGATAGCTACTGTGTTATCAAATGTAGATAGCTACTGTGTTATCAAATGTAGATAGCTACTGTGTTACCAAATGTAGATAGCTACTGTGTTATCAAATGTAGATAGCTACTGTGTTATCAAATGTAGATAGCTACTGTGTTATCAAATGTAGATAGCTACTGTGTTATCAAATGTAGATAGCTACTGTGTTACCAAATGTAGATAGCTACTGTGTTACCAAATGTAAATAGCTACTGTGTTACCAAATGTAAATAGCTACTGTGTTATCAAATGTAGATAGCTACTGTGTTGCCAAATGTAAATAGCTACTGTGTTATCAAATGTAGATAGCTACTGTGTTATCAAATGTAGATAGCTACTGTTACCAAATGTAGATAGCTACTGTGTTACCAAATGTAGATAGCTACTGTGTTATCAAATGTAAATAGCTACTGTGTTATCAAATGTAGATAGCTACTGTGTTACCAAATGTAGATAGCTACTGTGTTACCAAATGTAGATAGCTACTGTGTTACCAAATGTAGATAGCTACTGTGTTACCAAATGTAGATAGCTACTGTGTTATCAAATGTAGATAGCTACTGTGTTACCAAATGTAGATAGCTACTGTGTTACCAAATGTAAATAGCTACTGTGTTACCAAATGTAGATAGCTACTGTGTTACCAAATGTAAATAGCTACTGTGTTACCAAATTTAGAATAAAGAAAATAACAAGCACTTAGCTATCGCTGAGACTGAAATCCCTATGTTATGGTGGTAAATGAGATCTGAAAGGGAAGGCTCACATAGGATTGTGGGGAAAACTGGCAGAAACTTGTGGTGCCAGAGCACTAGGTAATAGCAGGATCGGATCTGAGCAGTGGCTCTCTATTCAAGTGTTGTATTGGACGGACTGATGAAATAGTATCTCTTCAACATGCTACAGACAGTGCCATGTCTCTGCCAAAATAAAAATAAATAATTTTTTTAAAAGAAAATATTAAAGACAGTAGACATGCAGCTTACATATTTAAAGCATTTTCCTGATACTACATTTATAAAATCTTTTTGCTTAAAGTGACCACTACAAATCACAAATGAAAAAAAAAATCCAGAAGACAAAAGTACTGAAATGTCTGGGCTACTACATGCATGGATTTCTAAAAGAAAAACAACAGCAAGAAAAAAAATAATTTCCAGGTAAGCTAGTGTGATATTCTGATTGTTTCATTGTACATCCAGTTCTAATGAACTCACAATCATTTAAAAGCATGGTAGCTTAGTGGTTAAGACCTTTACCTCACATCATCAAGGTTAGTGATCGTCAGAACATCTGGTAGTTAGATAAGTCTCGATTTCTCCTTCAGTCTGAATAGATCAGCTTTGAGAACTATAGTTTATTCCCACATCATAAAACATACTGGCTGACTAGCTACACCAAACTGTGTATACATACTACATTTATCTTTGCACTTTTGGTGCAGGTCATGGCTGAAAAGCAGATGACAACCAGTCGACTTTCCTAGTTAACAAAAACATAAATTCAATTAATAATTGTTTAAAGTTATGTGTAATACATCTCTCAAAAGTATGTCATTCGAATGTCATTACCATTTGGCTCAGGTCATAGCCAAAAAGGGTCCCTGGAGCAGCCCACTATGCGGGTGAACAAAGTTAAATAAATTAGTACAGCACACATCATGCTACTGGTTCAATTACTCGCTATGCTGTAATATAATTACTTTGGCAGATAGTATTTTAATTAGTTATTGTCATTTTGAACAATTATAGTGAGTCTCCAGTTTGAGGGTTCAGTGTGCTCTGAATGCTTCTCTAGCATGTCTTTATTTTTTTACCTATGTAACTACAGGAATTTCTTTGTTTAGCAATCCAGGTGCACATTTATCAGATTTAAACAGAGTAATAAAACACACTGACGAGGATTCTGGTTTGGGGACACGACAGAAGCAGCACTAATGTAAGCGATACCTCATGAGAAGCAGTGACTTGCTACCTTATGTCAACATATACTTGTGAACCTGCACAGTGCTAAAGCAGCGTCCTGTTAAAGACAAGAAAAAGGTGCCTTCTTTTCTGTGCTAATATAACAAATGTGGTCTATCAAGTCTGAGTCTGTGTCTCTACCTATAGTAATAAAACCTTACTGGAACAGTTTTCAAGTCAACTCACAGGCAAGAAAAAGATTGAGCATACCACAAAATGTATAAAATAGCGGGCAGCATTGTAAATACTAGTCCTTCCCAGAAAGAAAGGTCATGTATCAGTGCAGATAATGTAGGAAGTGTGACATGGCTAATTAGTTAGGGCTGAATGATACCTATATTTGCTCCAAATACACCTACACAGAGGATTTACTAAGATAAACTACAGAACTAAGACAGGAAGCAAATACATATATGATAAGAGACAACTCAGTATCTGAGAACAGTTAGGAAAGAATGAATAGCAACACAGAATAAGTCACATCTAAGTACAACTTTACACTGGGAGAAACCATAGTCAATGGGATTCTAAGAGAAAAAAATAAAACACAGTCACAGAACAATGTAAGATGGGTAGCTTCCTTTAACAGGCGTGACACAAGAAACAAGGTCACCACTCATACAGCAAGCTAAGCCAGAACAACACAAAGGAACCACAAACTAAAGCAGAGAGCAAAGTCGGGAAAGGCCAAAATAGCATCTAAAGGAAAAGCATGCGGGAGGAAAAGGAGAAACTAAAGCATTCAATTGTTTTCAGCGCAGCAAACAGAAGACGTATGTTCAACAGTAACTAAAACTTCAGAACTGGGTCATTTATTTTTATCTATTATAAGCTGTGATGGTGCAGCGGTTAGCATTGTCACCTCACAGCAAGAGGTTCTTCCGTTCGATTCTCAGCTGGAGCACCTTCTGCGTGGTATCTGCATGTCCTCCCCGTGGTCGAATGATGTTAAAGACATGCAGGTCAGTGCATGCATAAATGGCTGTGCCTTTGTTGAAGGTTGGGCGTCTGGCTGGCAACTCAGCACCGTAAAAATCCACTGCCAATCATGAGTGGACCGGACTTCCGCTGTGTTGACCCCTAACCGGGAAAAGCCAAAAGTCTTATTTAAATTTGTTAACTGGGATAGAGCGCTGATTTTAAATGGCCCTGTTCTCAGCCCAGATATGCAACACCAAAGAGCATAACAAAAAAGGATAATCATAAAAATAGTACACCTTTGTATTGCAGTTAAAGATTATAAAATATACAAGAAGTTCAGAAATGTAGCTAGGTTATCTGGTGCCTAGTACAATTTCCCGGACTACTGCCCCCCTTAACTCCAAGATGAAAAGCAAGAAAAAAAAAAATCTTTTATTTTGAGACTGTAGAAAACAACCTGCTGCAGTTCATAGGTAGGTACAAGGCTATCTGCCCGAAGGCATTTATAAGCCTAGCCAGAATGTGTTGGCTTTCGCCACCCCCTTAGATTAGTTCCCTGTGCCTCTGTCCAGCAGAGCCACTGAAGTGATCCCCGGGGTAAACTTTCTGTTTCCCATCCACTTGTCAAGGTTTCTCTTGAAGAGTTTTAGCGAGGAGCTCTGCCTAATGTAGACTGGAATCTTGTTCCAAAGCATGGGAAGTGTCTGTGACAAGAATCTATCCCTCCAGCATGTCCTATTTATTGTTGTGGTGAGGTTTAGATCCCTAGAGCGTGTGGCTCGAGGGGATAAGCTTTTCTTTAGGTGGAGAATGTCCATCAGTTCTGGGTTGGACATGGCCTTGTATGTCAGGCAGAGATCACCTCTGAGTAGGTGGTATGCAACCGAGTACAGCTGGAGTTTCTTCAATCGAGCTGCATAGGGCATCTATTTGAGGCCAGTGATCCTCTTGGTGAGGTACTTCTGTGGTCTTTCCAGCTGTTGCAGGTGTCTTGTAAGATACATCCCAAATGGAGCATTGTACTCTATGATGGGTCTGATGAGCGATGAGTAGAGGGACACAATGACCTCTTTTGATTTGGATGCGAACCCTTTTGTGATAAAGTGTGCCATGTAGAAGGATTCTATAACCACTTTGGTAATGTGATTGTCAAAATAGAGTTTACTATCTACTTGGGTCCCCCAGATCCCTTATTACGTCTTCTGTATTTAGGGGACTACCACCTATGTGGTAGTTTGTGGGTACTTTGTTTTTTCCAAATGGGATGACTATGCACTTTTTGGCATTTAGCTTGAGGCCATGATTTTGACACCAGGTGTCCGTCTCAGTGAGACCCTTTTGGAGGATATCTTTGTCAGCCGGAGAGTCAATTATAGCCCCTAGTTTGCAGTTGTCTGTGAACTTGGTCAGCCGTGGTCCTCCTGTGCTTGCCTGTACCTCTGAGACGTATATGCTGAATAGGAGGGGTCCTAGGACTGAGCCCTGGGGAATGCCACTTGTAATCAGTTTAGAGTCAGACCTAGTTCTCACAACTCTTACCATGTGGGTTCTGTACATAAGCCAGTTGGCAACCCATCTTGTGACGTAGGGGTTTATGTTCATGCTGGTAAGCTTGTCTATAATACCAGAATGGGGAATGATGTCAAAGGCCTTTGCAAGGTCTAGGTAGGTTGTGTGTACCGCCTTTCCCTCGTCTATAGCCTTGGTAACTGTCTCAAAGAAGTACACCAGGTTTAAGAGGCATGATCTGCCCTTAACAAAGCCGAACTGGGTAGGGTCCAGTGTTTGGAGGTTCCCAATGTCTCTTTTAATGAGTTCCATGATGATGTGCGCCATAGCCTTGCAGACCAAGCTAGTCAGGCTTATAGGGCGATAGTTTCTGGGGTCTGTTGTGGCTCCACCTTTGTGGAGCATTATAACTGTTGCTGTGTGCCACTCTATGGGTACATAACCTGTGGAGAGGCTGAGTTTGAACAGTGTGTTTAGGTGAGGGGTTAGTTCATCTTTGAGCTAGTGTAGGATGCAGCCTGGGACACCATCCGGTACCATTGATGCTGTGTTTTTCGCTTTGGAGAGGGCTGTTTTAACCTGAGTGTCTGTGATTTCAGGAGCTCTACATTCTTCTGGTATAGTTATGGGCCCTTTTGGGGGTTAGAGGGGGGTGAAGTTTGCACTGAACCTGTCTGCCAGGATGTTGGCAATATCGGTCGGTTCAGTGTATTTTGTACCATTCTGCACTAACTCCAAGCAGATCTGAGCATTGCCACTTAGATTCTTGACATAGCTAAAGAATTCCTTGTGGTTATCTTTGGAGTCCTTGGCAATTTTTCTTTCGAAATTCACCTTGAATGATTTTATGAGGGATCATAGTTTCTTGCTGATACTGATCAGGGATGTCTTCCCTTCTTGGGATTTTACTCTTTTCTGTACTAGTTTCCTCCTTCTATTGTATAGCTTGTTTATGGCAGGAGTCCACCAGACTGGTTTCCTTTTCTTAGAGGAGTGAGTCTTGGTTTTGCTTGGGATAGCATGATCCATGCATTCTTGTTGGTGCCCGTAGAATGCATTAGTAAAGGATTTTGCAGCTTGAACAATGTTATCCTTTAGCATGGGGGCTTTGAAGCTTTCCATCTCGGTCTTAAGTAACGTGAAGTTTGCTTTTGAAAAGTTTTTCATGGTGGTTTCCTTGTCCGGGGGTGGGGGCGGAATGTGGATATCCAAAGTCATTTGTTTATGGTCAGATCTAACCAGTGAGGGGTTGACCTCTGGTATGGAGCACCGGTTGCCCATGTTGATGATGACCAGGTCCAATATGTTGTCACCTCTGGTGGGAATGTTGACCAGTTGATCCAGGGCATTTGAGTTTATAAATTCTAGGAAATGTTGGGCAAGGGAGTTAGTACTTGAGTAGTTCTCCCAATTAATGTTTGGGTAATTGAAATCACCCAATATTAGGGTGTTTGGTAGGACCTCTATATTTCCCAGTGTTTCCAGAAATGTGGAATGGGGGTCCTGGGACATGGTGGGTGATCTGTAGCAAGCTACAATTTGAATTGCAGTTTTGCCTGTTAGTTGCACGTGGATGATCTCTGAAGCATCGTGCTGTGCCACTAACCTGGAGGTGTGGGTATCCATGATGAATATGGATAAGCCCCCACCTTTTGTATTTCGGTCTGGGTTCTGTGGCCAAAATGTATGGTATGAGTTGTAGCCTGGTAGTGCTGGGGTGCTCTCTGGAGCCTTAAACCAGGATTCTGTTACCGCACATATATCGATTTTCTCCATACTGTGGAGTGCCTCGAGTGCGTGCATTTTGAGGTTTAGACTTTTGGCATTGAGTAGCATTACCCTCAGTTTTTTGTTACTTGTGCTATTTATGGCAGTGGGTTTGTCTTTTGAGCCTTGCCTAAAAAAGGCACTATGGGGGTGGCAAGAGCCTTGGCTAGTATTCAAAAGCCAAAGGGTGACAGGTGCAAGCCGCCTCTAGCAAAGCAGCGTGGCTTGTCGAGCATTTCATCCCAGGCAGGCAGACACTGGATCCCCTTTGAATGACACCAGAAACTTAGTCAATTGTTGAAATTGATATTTTTTCTTTATACTGTGGTATCATTTTTGGTGAGGGCAGGATGCTACTCAGGGTCAGGGTCATACCGGCCTGAGCTACAAGATCAGAGAGCTCTTCCATGTCTCTTTTCATGTAGTCCAGGAAGGTATGGCTCAGGTCATTCACACCAACATGGACAATAACAGAGTCGTATTTGTACTTGTTCTGGAGTGGCCTGAGTGCTTGTGTTATGTGGCGGATCCTGGCACCCGACAGGCAGCTAACAGTAACCTTCTCCTTATTCAGCCTAGTGAGTGGGACATCAGTG
Source organism: Protopterus annectens (assembly GCF_019279795.1). Classification (NCBI taxonomy): domain Eukaryota; kingdom Metazoa; phylum Chordata; order Ceratodontiformes; family Protopteridae; genus Protopterus; species Protopterus annectens. Next base: position 1,835,901,065 of record NC_056732.1, on the reverse strand, counting down.
TGCCTGAATATAGAGTCACCTATTACTAGTATGTTGGGTATGTTATTTTGCCTTAAGGGCTGTGATTGCATGGCACACTGGTTTTGTGAAGTATGTGTTTCATGATTTGTGTTGGGGGAGTTGAGGTTGCTTGGATGTCTGCTTTGGAGGTCTCTGTTGCTTTTGCAGATTTTTATTTAGAGCCTCCGAGTATGTTTTCATGTATTTATGTGTGTTTTTTGCCGGTGCTGGTTTAATGGGTCTATGTGAGACTGGTGGTGTGATGCAAGTATTTCCCTTCTCCTTTTGACTGTCTGATCCAACCTTGGGTTGAGAGAGCTTAGCCTCCAGTTTGGCTGTGTAATTGCATCTCTCGCATGTATTAGTGTTTGATGGTAGGAGGAGAGGGTTGTCTGTATACATGAGGCAGTTGTAACATTGCCTCAAAATGCCCAGATTCACCAGTTGGACTGGAGAGTATGCCTGAAACTGCCCATTGGACATGCCTGGATAGGTACAGTGAACTGTTTTACTGAATGGCTGGTAAGGGTGAATAGAGAGCCTTGTCCTTCTGTACAGTATAGGAGGGTCTAGTGCTAAGGTTTATAAGTGCTTGCTATGAGTTTTGAGCAAGTGCTGGGCTGAGAAATTAATGGCTTGAGTGCTTAAGTTGAAAGTTTGTCTAGTTCCAAGGGAAAAATTGAAGAGGACACTTTGTGGAGCCGGGAATAGTTATACCCTAGCTAACTGGCATGCAAAACTGGGCAAATGCAGTATTTATAGCAGAGAAATGAAAGAGATAGAAATTAGCCCAAAATGGCCAATAAACTACTAATTTCTGGGCTGAAACCACTCCTCCAGGGACAGATAGGCTGCTCAAAGCTCCCCTCTCTCACAGGTGAACAGAGAAACTTCCTTCAATCCAGGTAAGGTATGGGCAAACACAGAGATTTGTAACACAGACCTGAATTCAGCACTTAACCTGAAAACTGGACTATACTAGCTTAGAAGGGGGGGAAACAAGTATATATTTTTTTCAGAAAATAAAGCAGATACAATCAAAAAACTTTTTGAATGCACAGAAAAGGATACTTATTGTTATAAATCTCAGATCAGAGTTGTAGTCAATGCCCCTAGCAATAAAGTAGGAAGAAACACAAATACAGTAAAAGCAAATTAATAGAATGCAATTTATATATATATATATATATATATATATATATATATATATATATATATATATATATATATATATATATATATATATATATATGTATAAAACAATAGAAAACGAACAACTGATTTAAACAAGTTACCCAATTAACCAGAAAAAAGCTCAAAACTGAGCCCTGCTCCAGCAGTCTTCAATCAGACAAGTTCTAACTGCACACTCCTGCTGCTAGGGTGCAGGGGAACCTTCTCCAAAAAGATGGCCTGGGTCAGTGCTCAAGTTATACAAACAAAGCTAGATTCAGCAGGCCTGAATCTGGCCTATGCTGCACACATATTCGACAGTCCATAAACACGAAACCACACACACATAAACGAAACCGACAACGAACGGTACACAACGAAAAAACATACACCCCACACACCACAATAACCAAAATCCTTACAAGCCCACACTAAACCTTACCCTAACCCTAAGGTCGTCACTGTCGCTTACTACCCGGCTCCCCCCCCTACTAACCTAACTCACTTAACTCAACCTATCTCTAACAACCTAACCCTCACTTACCCTACCCTAACTCCCTCTAACCCCCACCTAACTCACTCTCCTCCCCCCCTATCGCACCCCCCCTCCCCTAACCTAACTCCCGTCAATCTCCACACTTACCTGCACCCTAGCGTCCACCACTAACACATACACACCACAGCCTTTCCCATGGCCCTATCCTGGCGTGGGTGTTTGTCCGTCGCGTGTCGGGTCATCTTTGTCGGCGTCGTGCCACTGCCTCGCTGCCGCGCCGGTCTTCTTAATGACGATCTTCTGGAGCTCAGATCGATGCTCGGTCTTCGCGCGTCGTGTCGGTGTCGGTCTTAGAACCGCTGCAGCAATAAGGCGCACCAATTTCAGAAAGAAACAGTTCAAATAAGCAGGCACAATAAGTCTATGACCAGAAATTCCCAGTTCAGAAGGGTAGAATCCAGCCTCCCACAAGAGTGCAGACCACACCTTCTTAATGTAAAAAAACTGGCCCAAAGCACAAGTGCTTAAACCAGAACTAATACACTTTAGAACAGACACTAAGTCTTCAATCAGCAACTCCCAACTCAGAAGGATATAAGCTACCTGTCCTGCCACAACAGTGCAGACCACAAACCTTCCTAATGTGAAACAACTGGTCTGAAGCCCAAGTGCGTAATCCAAAGGCTTAGAATAACAGTTACAATTTAATCAGGCTACTAACAAGCAGCAACAAATGCAGCAGAATACATGCTATTAAGTCCTTTTAAGAACAGGCAGCAAGCGCAAAATAAGAAAGTAGGAAGAAACACAAACACAGTAAGCAAATGAATAAAGTGCAAAAAAAAAATATATATTTTTTTCTCTCCGTATTAGGTAGAATGAGCTAAAGACACTAGACTGGGAGGATTGTCACAGATCAAATATACAGTAGGGGTGGGCAATTGCAAAGCCACCAAGTATAAAAAGAAAACACCAATATGGAAGACAGGGTGGGGGAAAAATCAACTCAGAAAAATAACACTTTCAACACAGATCAGAAGCCAGCAAATATGATCTAAATAAATCAAGCAAAAGCAATTAGAATACTGTAGAACTTTGGAAAGAAGTGCCAAATTACCATATTCTAAGTACTTCAACTGTATCCACATATCCACAATGTCTGGCAGCTGTCTCAGAGGATTAAGGAGCCATTAACAAGCTATTTCATGTGGTTCAAAGGTGCAAGGTTTGATTCCCTCATCCTCTATTGCCTAAGTGTGTGACTCTAAGCAAGTCACTTAACCAGGCACTGCTCCCTGGGCTGAGTGTGAGAAAGGTCCATGGAGATCAGTGCTCTAGTCTGAAAAACAAATGTAAATAAATCCAGAACTGGGATTCACATCTTAAGCAGTGATGTCCTCATGACTTCATAAAACAATCCAAGTACTGCACTCACACCATTGGCACCTGCCAATTTCACCACTTACCTTGTACCTAGGGCAGCTGCCTCTTTGAAGTAGAGATCAATTAAAGACATATGAGACTCCATTAGGTTTACACAGGGTATATGTTTTATTTGAAGAGGTTTGAGATTTTGGGTTAAGAAGGAGAAAGGTTTAATAGATATACTTACAAAACAGTAAAAGTAGTAGCGGGAATAATTTAGTTTGCTATATTTGATCAGTAAGAAAACAAAACAGGAGGGCTGCAGGAAAAAGCAGGGAATTGTGAAAAGGGGGAATATGGCAGAGAAAAGTGTTCGGTACAAGATTTATTGGATAGACTTGTCATAGATGATGCATAGCTCGATCATACAGGAATTTTAGGTTATGCTGGAAATGTTGAAGTAGTTGCAGTTGTCTTTTTCACCTGTTGGTGTCTGAGGTTTTTGTTTCCTTTTTTCCAACACTGAAATTATAAGTCTCTCATCACTGAGGGAAGATGACTTGCCTGAGATCTGGCCCCGTGACAAAGAAATCATGGTTGTTACATTTTTGTTCAACACATGAAGATGCACAGAGGGGTGGGGGAATGCTGAGGTCTAACATTGCATATCCTTTCTTTTATAGTAAATCCACCTGTAAGATATGGAAAACGTTTTCATTTAGCAGTTTGTGCACTTTAGAGGAAAATATTTCCTATTCCGGGAACTGACTGGCTCATTTTAGGACTGAACAGTAGTGTTCTGTTCAACTGACTAGTTTGATAAACTGTTATATCCTATTAAATGTTTGTAATTCTGTGATTTTTTTTTTCTTCGAGGCTGTGGCTAATAAGGGAGGTTATGCCATTAGAATCCCTTTACCTATGGCTTCTGTTCCAGTTCTGGAGAAAAAAAATGATTTTCTAGACTCAGAGCAGAGCTTGCTGCATTTTTTATTTAGTTTTTTTAATGTGAGGAGTTTATATTTTACTTACACCAGAGCCCTAGGTATTTAAAGAAAGGGGAAGTTTCAAGGGGGTGTTGATCATGAGTGGGGTTCACAATGGCTATGTCAGAAGGGGAGTGCAGCATTTGGTGAATACTTAATAACACAACTTTTGTTTTGGTAGGGCTAAGAATTCCTTTTCTTGAGTTTAACCAGCCTGTCATGGCATGGAGATCATGGTGCAGTAGTTTAATGATTTGATACGAGGCGTTTGTTTAGTATATGACCATGTCACCTGCATAAAATAGGATGGGGAAGTGGGAAACATCATAGGTTCATAAGTGGGTTCTAGGCTATCTGCCCAAAGGCATTTATAAGCCTAGCCAGTATGTGTTGGCTTTCGCCGCCCCCTTACATTAGTTCCCTGTGCCTCTGTCCAGCAAAGCCACTGAAGTGATCCCCGGGGTAAACTTCCTGTTTCCCATCCACTTGTCAAGGCTTCTCTTGAAGAGTGTTAGTGAGGAGCTCTGCCTAATGTAGATTGGAATCTCATTCCAGAGCATGGGAAATCTCTGGGACAGGAATATATCCCTTCAGCATGTCCTATTTATTGTTGTGGTGAGGTTTAGATCCCTAGAGCGTGTGGCTCGAGGGGATATGGTTTTCTTTAGGTGGAGTATGTCCATCAATTCTGGGTTGGACATGGCCTTGTATGTCAGGCAGAGATCACCTCTGAGTAGGCGGTATGCAACCAAGTACAGCTGGAGTTTCTTCAGTCGAGCTGCATAGGGCATCTGTTTGAGGCCAATGATCCTCTTGGTGAGGTACTTCGGTAGTCTTTCCAGCTGTTGCAGGTGTCTTGTAAGGTACAACCCAAATGGGGCACTGTACTCTATAATGGGTAGTGGGGCACAATGACCTCTTTTGATCTGGATGCAAACCCTTTTGTGATTAGGTGGGCCACATAGAAGGATTTTCTAACCACTTTGGCAATGTGATTATCAAAGGAGAGATTACTGTCTACTTGGGTCCCCAGATCCCTTATTTTGTCTTCCATATTTAGGGGGCTACCACCTATGTGGTAATTTGTGGGTACTTTGTTTTTTCCAAAGAGGATGACTATGCACTTTTTGGCATTTAGCTTGAGGCCATGATTTTGACACCAGGAGTCCATCTCAGTGAGACCCTTTTGGAGGATGTCTGTCTCAGCCGGAGAGTCAATTACAGCACCTAGTTTGCAGTTGTCTGCGAACTTGGTCAGCCATAGTCCTCCTGTGCTTGGCTGTACCACTGAGAAGTATATGCCGAACAGGAGGGGTGTTTGTTCAAGGGGAGTTTGTTGATGTAAATGGAAAAGAGTAACACTGACAGTGACAGGACTGAGCCCCGAGTGACCCCTTTTAGTAGTAACACTTTGGAGAAGGACAGAGAGCTTGTTTTAAAAAAGACAGTGTGACAGGAGAGATGGTTATTGAACCATCCTAAAGCACTGTTGCTTATACCATGGGGTAGTAGGGCTTTGTGAAGGAATGATACCATAGGTTAGTAGGGCTTTGTGAAGGAGTGATACTATGGGGTAGTGAGGCTTTGTGAAGGAGTAAACCATGGGGTAGTGGGGCTTTGTGAAGGAATGATACCATGGGGTAGTAGGGCTTTGTGAAGGAGTAAACTATTGGGTAGTATGGCTTTATGAAGGAGTGAAGCCATGGGGTAGTATGGCTTTGTGAAGGAGTGATACTATGGGGTAGTGAGGCTTTGTGAAGGAGTAAACCATGGAGTAGTAGGGCTTTATGAAGGAACGATACCATGGGGTAGTAGGGCTTTGTGAAGGAGTGATACCATGGGGTAGTAGGGCTTTGTGAAGGAGTGATACCATGGGGTAGTAGGGCTTTGTGAAGGAGTGGCTATTCCACTGTTTTAAAGACCTTTGCAAGGTCAATGAATATCAATCTTGTGAGGTGACTTATCTATTCCCACAAATATTTTGTCTGTTATGGTGCAGATGACAGTCACAATGCTATAGTTTACCCGCACTCATGTTGGTCTCAGAGCAGTAGGTTTTGGATAGAAATGTAGTCAGATATTTGATTGGAGGATGATTTTTTTACACTTTCCCAAGGGTGGGAAGTATTGATAGTGACCTAAAGTTGCAACAGTGTTTTTTTATTTTATTTTTAGTAAGGGCTTGATAATGACATATATCTACATAGTGCAGAAGCCACTTTAAGAGAGACAGGGGTTATAGATATGTTTGAGGAAGTAGAGAATGAATGCAATGCATTCCTGAATAAATAAGGGATGTAAACTATCACAATCTGGTAGGTTAACTGCTGGAATTTTATTAAGTCTATTTCCAATGTCCTTTGCTTTGATTATTTTGAAATAGAAAAGTGATGAGAAGTCAGAGGGTGATGTTTCTGGTGGAACTTAGTGGCATGGTA